>NC_043973.1:43499793-43754793 GCF_902148855.1 Sphaeramia orbicularis
AGAGAACAGCTGGAGAATAACTGTCCACTGGAGTGACCAGTATGCATGAAAGGGTTAATGCACCAGAGGAAACACAACTAATTTTTTTGACCCTTTACGTCGGCACCACACAGCTATTATATCTTCCTGAGTATTTTTTCATATCGCAATGTATATCGCAGGGTTAAAAAAACAAAAACAAAAAACAATCGCAATGTCAGTTTTTTCCAATATCATGCAGCCCTAAAGTAATGATTGCTTTGGGGTAGAAATTGCTCACGTTAATCCAATTTTTAAGGAAACTTTGTAGATGTAAACATTGTCATTCGAGCTGCAACCGATCAATCGATTACGTGCTTGAGGCGAATGCAAAAATTCACAATTCGATTAATCGACTCGAATTGATTGAAGGGAAATATTCTATTGCAGTTTTCCTGAATTGAAGCTTCTCTGTGCGTCACAATAAGCGTCGGTGTGAAACGCAACAGTGGAACCAATGTTTAACGGCAGAGAAATGAAGGAAACAAAGCTTTGATTCCAGAGAATTTTTTTTTTTTTTATATTCTTTTTTTTATTATTCATTTTCTTTTTTAATGGGCTCAGCTGGCTGCCAGGCAGCTGTCTGTACCAATAAGGCAGCAGCCGACACCAACTGTACTCCCAGTCATCATTGCCCATCTTTCTAACACCTTTGCTTGTGTATCCTCTTTTATTTGGACATTTTACCAGGGAGTATCTCACATTACTTTTTTTTTTTTTTTTCCCTGCTTGTCTTGTCCAGCGTTCTAACAGCAGAATGGTAGTCTGGTTCCTTTTGGTGCTGAACAAATTTGCTTTGCCAAGGGTAACTTCATAAAGTATATGAAGCGCCCTTTGATATTCTACTGTGTTTATTATGAGTTTTGTTGAACTACATTTCGATGCCGGACCTGACATGGGGATGGGGGTGGGGGGGTAGAAGATGGGGAGAGAACAAGAGAGAAGAAGGTGGCGAAGACCCTCACAAGATTCCAGAGAATTATGGTTGAATTATTACCTCCGCCAAGGAGGTTATGTTTTTGCCAGGGTTTGTTTGTCTGTCTGTTTGTCTGTCCGTTAGTGTGCAACATAACTCAAAAAGTTATGGACAGATTTTGATGAAATTTTCAGGGTTTGTTGGAAATGGGATAAGGAAGAAATGATTAACTTTTGGGGGTGATCCGGAAGAAATCCTGGATTCTGGATCACTTTGAAATTTTCGTTAACATTGTGGTAAATGGGGCCAAAATTTTCGTTTCCCAATATCTCGCTTAATTATTGACCAAAACTCATGAAATTTAAGTCAGGAATTGACAATGGGGTCCTCTATCACATTTCAAAGGCTGATCTGGATCTGATCCAGAAGGCGGATTTTATCTCAATTTATATAAAAAATGGGGGTGCCCTTACTTTTTGGCCTACTGTGCCTTTAATATTAAAGGTAGAAATTTCTGACAAGCGCCATCGTGTAGCTCAGTCAGTTCCGCATCGGGAGTATGCCACCGGATTTCATGTAGCTTTAATACTTAAGGAGCTAGATCCAGAAGAAAACCGCCATTACGAGAAATGTGATTTTCGTGAATAACTACTGAACTAATAAGGATATAATTATGAATCCAGTTGCTAATGGTATGTTTTCATGGTCAAGGAATCTTAAAATATAGGTCAAATAAATATGGGACTAATATTTATGGTGGAAATCACAATATGGGGGAATTGTGCAAATCTCATGCAATTTGACTCAGGGATTTACAATGGGGTGTTCTATCAAATGGCAAAGACTGATCCGGATCTTTCAAAAAGTTATGGACAGATTCGGATGAAAATTTCAGGAAATATTGATACTGGCACAAGGAACAAATGATTAAATTTTGGTGGTGATTGGGGCAGGGGGGGGCACTGATCTGCCTTGGCGGAGATCTGCGCTCTCAGAGTGCTTTTCTAGTTTGTCTGTCCGTTAGTGTGCAACATAACTCAAAAATTTATGGACAGATTTTGATGAAATTTTCAGGGTTTGTTGGAAATGGGATAAGGAAGAAATTATTAACTTTTGGGGGTGATCCGGAAGAAATCCTGGATTCTGGATCACTTTGAAATTTTCGTTAACATTGTGGTAAATGGGGCCAAAATTTTTGTTTCCCAATATCTCGCTTAATTATTGACCAAAACTCACCAAATTTAACTCAGGAATTGACAATGGGGTCCTCTATCACATTTCAAAGGCTGATCCGGATCTGATCCAGAAGGCGGATTTTATTTTAAAAAATAAATGTAGGATTTGTATCACCAATTATGTGGGGAATTTTTGCGCTTGGCGGAGGTCTGCGCTCTCCGAGTGCTTCTAGTAGGGTGAATGTGGCCCCAGTTGGACACCTCTGCATCAGACAGTGGAAACACTAAATCGGTTAATCCAGACAGTAATCCTGATCTGCAGCCTTTACCATACACATAGTGTCACTCTCCAAATTACTTGTCCGATACTTATTAAACTGCACTTTTCACACATCCAGAAGTCTGATCTAGATGCTCGACACAGCTCAAGAATTTTCTACAAAGCAAAATCTCCTGCTGCGGCTGCCTCTGCCGCTCCACAAATTTTATTAACATCTGACAGCACTTACAGGAGCGCTTACTGGGCAGGGCTGAGTCTAACTACGCCTCACCTCGGTCCGGGTAACACTGCTTTTGTTTAGCGTTTGGACACACATCTGAGCACCCGACAGTGGTACCAGAGAGATCATATTGTTGTAATTCTTGCTAATTAATGTTACAGGCGGTTTCTAAATGAGCTCTGATGTTTGGCAGCGTTGGTTTTCTATAACACTGTTTAACAAGAGTGGGCTGGGAACACACACCGGAGTACACACTTTCCCCCCAAAGCATGCTGACACCATCTGGTGAACTGCTGATAGATGCATGATAGTGGGTGTGGGATTATGGAGAGTTTCATGGAGACAGCTTTATATGGAGTGAGTGTGTGTGTGTGTGTGTGTGTGTGTTTATGTCCTCTAGATGGCAGTAGTGTCCTCTGGATTCACTTCACACAAACACAACATGAATTGAAATGTCAGTATTTTAACCCATAAAAACCCAAACAGCCACTGATCTAAAATGTTTAATAACTTCTGAACATCTAAACCTATGAACACAAGTAAATAATTGGTGTAAAATACAGTTTGTCATCTTTTCATGGTCATCAGATATGACCCATTCGGACGTTCAGAGGCTCCGTAGTTACCGTGAAAACACCGTCATCTTCTACAACATTGATTCACCAGTAAAACCCACGGAGTTGGATCAATGACAGTGGATGGAAACACTTATTTTATGATATACTTTATTGAAAAAGTCACTTTTTCTTCAGTTTTCTCTGTTTCTGATATAATAACCCCCCAATTTTAACCCATAAAGACCCAGCGCTACATTTATATCAGTTCCCAAATGACATTTTTTTTCTATATCTAACCTGTCTTAAGTGAATTATCACTATTTATTTATAATATTATCCTCTGTATTTTGTCTTTTATCAGTATAAATCAGATATTTCCAGTATTAAATTCACTGATCATGTAGATGTTCATAAAAGCTCACAGTAAAGTTGATAATTATTATATCAGAAACACAGAAAACTGAGGAAAAAGTGACTTTTTCAGTGAAATATATCATAAAATAAGTGTTTCCATCCACTCTCATTGATCCAACTCCACGGGTTTTACTGGAGAATCAATGTTGTAGAAGATGACAGTGTTTTCACGGTAACTACGGAGCCTCTGAACGTCCGAATGGGTCATATCTGATGACCATGAAAAGATGACAAACTATATTTTACACCAATTATTTACTCGTGTTCATAGGTTTAGATGTTCAGAAGTTATTCCGTTTTCTCTGTATCTGATATAATAACCCCCCAATTTTAACCCATAAAGACCCAGCGCTACATTTATGTCAGTTCCCAAATGACTTTTTTTTTCTATATCTAACCTGTCTTAAGTGAATTATCACCATTTATTTATAATATTATCTTCTGTATTTTGTCTTTTATCAGTATAAATCAGATATTTCCAGTATTAAATTCACTGACCATGTAGATCAGGGGTGTCAAACTCATTTTCTTCCAGGGGCCACATTTTGCCCAATTTAATCTTAAGTGGGCTGGACCAGTAAAATAATAGCATGATAGCCAATAAATAATGACAACTCCAAATTGTTTTAGCGCTAAAAATAACATTCAATTATGCCAATATTTACATTTACAAACTATCCAAACAAAAAGGATTGAATAACCTAAAAAAAAAAAAAAAAAGAAATTTGTTAAGAAATATAAGTGCAATTTTCTCAATATTCTGCCTCGACTTATCATTTCTACATTGGCACTCCAGATCAGATCTACAAAGGCACAAAACATTTAGTAACAGGCAAAATATTGTTAAAATTGCACTTATTTTTCTTTAGACATTTCAGGTTGTTCATATTTGTTCAGGTTATTCACATTTTATTGTAAAAAGATAGTTTGTTAATGTAAACATTTTCATAATTTAATGTTTTTTGCACAAAATCAAAGAGAAAAAATTGGTGTTGTCATTATTTATAGGTTATTATGATATTATTTTTGAGTTTGATGCCCTAACTTGCACTTTGCAAATTCATCACACGGGCCAGATTGGAACCTTTGGCGGGCCGGTTTTGGCCCCCGGGCCGCATGTTTGACGCCTGTGATGTAGATGTTCATAAAAGCTCACAGTAACGTTGATATTTATTATATCAGAAACAGAGAAAACTGAAGAAAAAGTGACTTTTTCAGTGAAATATATCATTAACTGAACATAAACCCAGTGTGTCCATTCACTGTCATTGATCCAGCTCCATGGGTTTTACTGGTGAATCAATGTTGTTGAGGATGACGGTGTTTCCATGGTAACTACGAAGCCTCTGAACGTCCAAATGGTTCATATCTGATGACCATGAAAAGATGACAAACTTCATTTTTCACCAATTATTTACATGTATCGATAGAATTAGTGGATCAACAGTTACTTAACACTTTAGATCAGTAGATGGTGTTGTTGGCGATGGCTGTTTGGGTCTTTATGGGTTAATCTGAGCTAATCTGTGAATTAAATATAGGAAAATACAGGATTTACACCGAAAAATGCAAAATACAGACAATAATATTACAATAAATGGTGATAAATCGCTTAAGAAAGGTTAAATATAGAGAAAAGTATATTTGGGAACTGGCACAAAAGTAGCACTGGGTCTTGAACGGGTTAATGCAGTACAACTTTAAAGGTTCAATATGTAAACTTTAGGATGATTTAACTGCATATATTAAATATGATATACAGCTGCACGATATATTGTTCGTGTATATGTACGTGTGCACAATAGTAACATTGCAGGTTCTGCAATGTTGGAGGCAAATGAACTCAACATGTTCGCATGTAATTTCAAGGGTATCTGAGACACACTGCGCACAGCAACCAATCCACCAATCATATTCACTCCTAATCAATTTGCTGCAGCAGTGCACAACCTGGAGGGGGCGGGGCATGAAGTGGCTCATGTGCATTTAAAGGGCCAGCGCTCCAAACCACCTTTCTGGTGTCATTACTCAGAAATAGGGTAGAAGATGGACCTGTGGAGTTGAATTAATGAAGAATTCAGACCCAAGCAGAGCATTTACAGTTTATGATAGAGCACAGGGAAATGTTTGAAAATGCATAATTCCATTTTTAAAAAAGCAAAATATCACTCCTTTAAGTTCCAGGGTTGTTTCACTGAATATGCTCACATGTGCTTTCACAGGAATGCGCTACATTGTGGTTTTGGGATCAGGCATCCAAAACCATCCTACACATGAGGTTTTTTAACCAGACTCACCTCATGCTGTGGTTTATGTGGATTTAATTGCGTTTTATTAACATCTGATAACACTTGACTTTCTGAGTCACTCTGACAGTAATATTACATACAGGGTGGGGAAGCAAAATTTACAATATTTTGAGGCAGGGATTGAAAGACAGTGTATGACCAATTAGTTTATTGAAAGTCATGAGAATTTATTTGCCACAAGAAAATGTACATAATAGAAAATGTTTTTATTCTATGTGTCCTCCTTCTTTCTCAATAACTGCCTTCACACGCTTCCTGAAACTTGCGCAAGTGTTCCTCAAATATTCGGGTGACGACTTCTCCCATTCTTCTTTAATAGTATCTTCCAGACTTCCTCGTAATAGTTTTGCTCATAGTCATTCTCTTCTTTACATTATAAACAGTCTTTATGGACACTCCAACTATTTTTGAAATCTCCTTTGGTGTGACGAGTGCATTCAGGAAATCACACACTCTTTGACGTTTGCTTTCCTGATTACTCATATGGGCAAAAGTTTCTGAAAAGGTATGGATAATAGTGTTAGGTATGATTACAACATCAATATATGTTTGGTTTCAAAACAATTGACAAAGTGCCTGCTGAGAAAAAACAACTAAATGTTCATTGTAAATTTTGCTTCCCCACCCTGTACATTTAATACACTGAATGAAAACATGTAGGCAACTTCCTTCATGCAATAATTAGATTGAATGTGCAATAACTGGATACCACAGTGCTGTACTTTAGTGTTCATATTTCCAATACACTCCAGAAATTTTTTTTTGTTTTTATATTCTATTTATTTTTGTATTTATGTTGTTTTATTCTCACTTGTGTGTTATTCTGTAAATGGTTTTTGTGATGTACCAGTTGGAGCAGCTCTAATTTCGTTGTATGACAGTAAAGGCTTTTGACTTTGACTTTCTGACTTAACCCATCAAGACCCAGTGTTACTTTTGTGGCAATTCCAAAATATTTTTCCTCTATGTTTAAGTTTTCTTAAGTGATTTATCACAATTTATTATGACATAAACCTCTGTATTTTTTTTTTTTTTTTTCAGTGAATATCAAGTATTTTCCTGTATTTAATTCTGTGATCATAGATGTTCATTAAAGCTCAGATTAAAGTTGAGGGTTATTATATCAGAAACAGAGAAAACTGAACAAAAATGGACTTTTTCTGTAAAATTTCTCATTAATTGAACATAAACCCAGTGTGTCCATCCACTGTCATTGATCCAACTCCATGGGTTTTACTGGTGAATCAGTGTTGAAGAAGATGACAGTGTTTCCACGGTAACTACAAAGCCTCTGAACGTCCAAATAGGTCATATGTGATGACCACGAAAAGATGTCAAACTGTATTTTACACCAATTATTGACATGGATTGATAGAATTAGTGGATCAGAAGTTATTAAATAACAATATTAACCCATACAGACCCAGTGCTACTTTTGTGTCAGTTCCCAAATGATTTTTTTTCTCTCTATTTAAAATTTCTAAAGTGATTTATCACCATTTATCATAAAATAATCCTCCACATTTGGCCTTTTTCCAGTGAAAATCTGATATTTTCCTGTATTTAATTCACTGATCATGGAGGTGTTCATAAAAGCTCAGATTAAAGTTGAGAGTTATTATATCAGAAATCGAGAAAACTCAAGAAAAAGTGACTTTTTCAGCAAATCTATCATAAAACAAGTGTCTCCATCCATTGTCATTGATACAACTCCATGGGTTTTACTGGTGAATCAATGTTGTAGAAGAGGACGGTGTTTCCATGGTAACTACAGAGCCTCTGAATATCCAAATGGGTCATATCTGATGACCATGAAAAGACGACAAACTGTATTTTAGAACAATTATTTACATGTATTGATAGAATTAGTGGATCAACAGGTATTAAATATTTTAAATCAGTAGATGCTTTGGGTTGATGTTTAGGGTTTTAGGGGTTAAACCAACAACAATGCTATTAAATTTGCAAGAGGTACAGTTGCTTCTGTACAAATATATATATTAAAAAAAAAAATCAACTGTTTATATGGAAGAAAGGTGTGATTTAATATTGAAAGAATCTGCAAAAGCCACTAAACTACTTTTCTAAGAAACATTTAATCAGATTATGGCTTCACTTCAAACTCGACTATATGCAAATCACAAAAAAGCTAAATATTGATACACATATTGATAGAATTAGTGGTTCAGAAGTGATCAGTGTTGTAGAAGATGACTGTTTCCATGTTCACTATGGAGTCTTTGAACGTCCAAATAGGTCATATCTGATGACAATGAAAAGATGAATAACTGTATTTTACACCAATTATTGACATGGATTGATAGAATTAGTGGATCAGAAGTTATTAAATAACAATATTAACCCATACAGACCCAGTGCTGCTTTTGTGTCAGTTCCCAAATGATTTTTTTTCTCTCTATTTAAAATTTCTAAAGTGATTTATCACCATTTATCATAAAATAATCCTCCACATTTGGCATTTTTCCAGTGAAAATCTGATATTTTCCTGTATTTAATTCACTGATCATGGAGGTGTTCATAAAAGCTCAGATTAAAGTTGAGAGTTATTATATCAGAAATCGAGAAAACTCAAGAAAAAGTGACTTTTTCAGCAAATCTATCATAAAACAAGTGTCTCCATCCATTGTCATTGATGCAACTCCATGGGTTTTACTGGTGAATCAATGTTGTAGAAGATGACGGTGTTTCCATGGTAACTACAGAGCCTCTGAATATCCAAATGGGTCATATCTGATGACCATGAAAAGACGACAAACTGTATTTTAGAACAATTATTTACATGTATTGATAGAATTAGTGGATCAACAGGTATTAAATATTTTAAATCAGTAGATGCTTTGGGTTGATGTTTAGGGTTTTAGGGGTTAAACCAACAACAATGCTATTAAATTTGCAAGAGGTACAGTTGCTTCTGTACAAATATATATATTAAACAAAAAAAATCAACTGTTTATATGGAAGAAAGGTGTGATTTAATATTGAAAGAATCTGCAAAAGCCACTAAACTACTTTTCTAAGAAACATTTAATCAGATTATGGCTTCACTTCAAACTCGACTATATGCAAATCACAAAAAAGCTAAATATTGATACACATATTGATAGAATTAGTGGTTCAGAAGTGATCAATGTTGTAGAAGATGACTGTTTCCATGTTCAATATGGAGCCTTTGAACGTCCAAATAGGTCATATCTGATGACAATGAAAAGATGAATAACTGTATTTTACACCAATTATTGACATGGATTGATAGAATTAGTGGATCAAAAGTTATTAAATAACAATATTAACCCATACAGACCCAGTGCTACTTTTGTGTCAGTTCCCAAATGATTTTTTTTCTCTCTATTTAAAATTTCTAAAGTGATTTATCACCATTTATCATAAAATAATCCTCCACATTTGGCATTTTTCCAGTGAAAATCTGATATTTTCCTGTATTTAATTCACTGATCATGGAGGTGTTCATAAAAGCTCAGATTAAAGTTGAGAGTTATTATATCAGAAATCGAGAAAACTCAAGAAAAAGTGACTTTTTCAGCAAATCTATCATAAAACAAGTGTCTCCATCCATTGTCATTGATGCAACTCCATGGGTTTTACTGGTGAATCAATGTTGTAGAAGATGACGGTGTTTCCATGGTAACTACAGAGCCTCTGAATATCCAAATGGGTCATATCTGATGACCATGAAAAGACGACAAACTGTATTTTAGAACAATTATTTACATGTATTGATAGAATTAGTGGATCAACAGGTATTAAATATTTTAAATCAGTAGATGCTTTGGGTTGATGTTTAGGGTTTTAGGGGTTAAACCAACAACAATGCTATTAAATTTGCAAGAGGTACAGTTGCTTCTGTACAAATATATATATAAAAAAAAAAAAATCAACTGTTTATATGGAAGAAAGGTGTGATTTAATATTGAAAGAATCTGCAAAAGCCACTAAACTACTTTTCTAAGAAACATTTAATCAGATTATGGCTTCACTTCAAACTCGACTATATGCAAATCACAAAAAAGCTAAATATTGATACACATATTGATAGAATTAGTGGTTCAGAAGTGATCAATGTTGTAGAAGATGACTGTTTCCATGTTCACTATGGAGTCTTTGAACGTCCAAATAGGTCATATCTGATGACAATGAAAAGATGAATAACTGTATTTTACACCAATTATTGACATTGATTGATTGAATTAGTGGATCAGAAGTTATTAAATGACAATATTAACCCATACAGACCCAGTGCTACTTTTGTGTCAGTTCCCAAATGATTTTTTTTCTCTCTATTTAAAATTTCTAAAGTGATTTATCACCATTTATCATAAAATAATCCTCCACATTTGGCCTTTTTCCAGTGAAAATCTGATATTTTCCTGTATTTAATTCACTGATCATGGAGGTGTTCATAAAAGCTCAGATTAAAGTTGAGAGTTATTATATCAGAAATCGAGAAAACTCAAGAAAAAGTGACTTTTTCAGCAAATCTATCATAAAACAAGTGTCTCCATCCATTGTCATTGATGCAACTCCATGGGTTTTACTGGTGAATCAATGTTGTAGAAGATGACGGTGTTTCCATGGTAACTACAGAGCCTCTGAATATCCAAATGGGTCATATCTGATGACCATGAAAAGACGACAAACTGTATTTTAGAACAATTATTTACATGTATTGATAGAATTAGTGGATCAACAGGTATTAAATATTTTAAATCAGTAGATGCTTTGGGTTGATGTTTAGGGTTTTAGGGGTTAAACCAACAACAATGCTATTAAATTTGCAAGAGGTACAGTTGCTTCTGTACAAATATATATATAAAAAAAAAAAAATCAACTGTTTATATGGAAGAAAGGTGTGATTTAATATTGAAAGAATCTGCAAAAGCCACTAAACTACTTTTCTAAGAAACATTTAATCAGATTATGGCTTCACTTCAAACTCGACTATATGCAAATCACAAAAAAGCTAAATATTGATACACATATTGATAGAATTAGTGGTTCAGAAGTGATCAATGTTGTAGAAGATGACTGTTTCCATGTTCAATATGGAGCCTTTGAACGTCCAAATGGGTCATATCTGATGACAATGAAAAGATGAATAACTGTATTTTACACCAATTATTGACATGGATTGATAGAATTAGTGGATCAGAAGTTATTAAATAACAATATTAACCCATAAAGACCCAGTGCTACTTTTGTGTCAGTTCCCAAATGATTTTTTTTCTCTCTATTTAAAATTTCTAAAGTGATTTATCACCATTTATCATAAAATAATCCTCCACATTTGGCATTTTTCCAGTGAAAATCTGATATTTTCCTGTATTTAATTCACTGATCATGGAGGTGTTCATAAAAGCTCAGATTAAAGTTGAGAGTTATTATATCAGAAATCGAGAAAACTCAAGAAAAAGTGACTTTTTCAGCAAATCTATCATAAAACAAGTGTCTCCATCCATTGTCATTGATACAACTCCATGGGTTTTACTGGTGTATCAATGTTTTTTTTTTGTTTTTTTTTTGGGTGAATCAGTGTTGTAGAAGATGACTGTTTCCATGTTCACTATGGAGCCTTTGAACATCCAAATAGGTCATATCTGACGACAATGAAAAGATGAATAACCGTATTTTACACCAATTATTGACATGGATTGATAGAATTAGTGGATCAGAAGTTATTAACCCTTTCATGCACGAATTATGAGAACCTTAATGAAAATTTTTTCCTGAGTGGCTTTATTCCTCTTTAGGCATGAAAAAAACAATGCGATTGAAAATTTTCCTCTGAAAAATAAATAAAAATAAATAAATACAATTAAAATAATAATAAAAAAAAAAAAAAAAAAAAATGCATAAAAAACAATAATGAAAAAAAAAAAAAATTCTTATGAACCTATTTTTCATGAAGTTGCAAAAATGTCCACTCAGCTGGACACCATGTTTTTAATTTTTGACGCACAGAAACATGTATTTACTGATAAATTGTGTGAAAAACTATGGGGAGGGCTTATGATTCTGGGGGTTTATGCTCAGGAGAGATCTACATAATGTTACCAATTCATGTCAGAAAAGATATGTAGTGTCTTAAAACTTAACCCTTTCATGCATATTGGTCACTATAGTGGACTATGTGGCTATTCTCCAGCTGTTCTTTTGTATTTTCATGGGTTTTGCTGTTTTAGTTCCATATCAGCCAACACAGTGAACGCTTTTGCACCATCCCATATACTGACATTCATACCATTACAATAACTTTGCTGTTCTTGATAAACCTGATCTGCAGTGACATGTTTGAGTGTAAATCAATTGCTAATAAAAATTGGGAATATGGTAAAAACATCAGACTAGCTGCATTAAAAATGTTTTGATATTGTATATCACTTTCTGATATTCAAAAATTACACACATGGTGTCCAGCGGAGTGGACATTTTTGGAACTCCACAAAAAAATTATGAAGGTAGATTTGTTTCTTTATTGCTTTAATTAAAAAAAAAAAAAATCATACAAATAAATAAATAAATATTTAAAAATTAACTTCAATCAAGGAAAAAAAGTGGTCAAATGCAATTTTTTGGATTGTAATTTTTTTTTCTTTCCAACACTTTTTTTTTTAATTTAAAAAAAATTTAAAAAAATTAATTAAAACAATAAAGAAACAAATCTACCTTCATAAACAAAACCGGCTTATTAAAAAAAAAAAAAAGAAAAAAAAAAAAGAAAAAATCAATTGCATTGTTTTTTCATGCCTAAAGAGGAATAAAAACACTCAGGAAAAAAATCTTGACTAAGGTTCTCATATTTCATGCATGAAAGGGTTAATAAAGATACGTGTACAACAAAACAAAACAAAAAACAAAAATAAATAAATAAAAATACAAAAATAGAGGTATAATCTCAGATCTATATAAAGGGCTTGTTAACATGAAAACACATTCCACTTTATATATAAAAACAAAATGGGAAATAGAGGGAGGATTGGATCTGACAGAAGAAGAGTGGATAAGAGTCTGGGAATATCAATGGAAGTGTAGTAGTTCACAGAGCTGGAAAGAGTTTGGCTGGAAAAGCTTGATTAGATATTTCATTACACCACATCAAAAGTCCCACTATAGAGATAACTCCCCAATTTGCTGGAGAAAATGTGGTAATACAAATGCAAATCATTGTCATCTCTTCTGGAATTGTTCTGTTATCGAAAATTACTGGAAGGAAATACATAAGGAAACACAAGAAATTATCAGGAGCCACTTATCCTTTGAATGTAAATCTTTATTTTTTGGACTTATACCAGAAGGATGGCCAAAGAGAGACAAATATTTATTTAATATCCTGCTAATAGCAGCCAAAAAAGCCATCACAAGAAAATGGCTTTCATCGGAAAGCCCAACGCTGAGTATGTGGATGGACATTACAGTGGACATATATAAGATGGAGAGACTTACTGCAGAGGTGAACTATATAAGAAGAACTTGTTTGTTACGCGGTGGAAGAAATGGATGGAATACATCATGCCACGCAGACCAGACTTTGATACTTTTATTTTTGAATAGAAGATTAGATATAGTAAACGCAATAACTGCAATTCACTCCCTATTTGTTTATGTTCTTTTTGTTTGTTTCATTGTTAAAAAATGGGACATTCGGATTAACATAATGTTGATGACATTTTAAATTAATATCTTTGTCAACATTGATACAGAATGTCAATAAAAAGTGAATTAAAAAAAACAAAAACAAAAACGATCGATGGTTGTTTGGGTCTTTATGGGTTAAATATTTCACTTTATCTAACCAGACTTTTTCTTATCTACTGGACTATCCTAAACTTTTTGCATTTTACATTTTATCTGTTGTCATTTTTGTCATGGTGTTGTGATTTGGCTTGTCATTCTTACACTTTTCCATGTCGTGTCTCAGTTTGTTGGCTTCACCTGGATCCAGACTCGCTCCTCTGTGTCAGACTGCAACACAAACACACGGAGAACTCATGTGGCCTAAGGCTGCCCGGAGGAGTTTGACCAAAGACACTAAAAATGATGTTTATATCGAGTGTTACACACCGAAACACACACACACATACGGCTGCCGGGTATCCTTCACGTGTATCCAAACAGGATGTGCGCATGTTCCCTGTCCTATATTACGCATCCTGACGCATTAGCGCCACCAACTGTCAAAAAATAGAAGAGGCGAGACCCCTAAAATAATAATAAATAAATAAATTCAAGTAAATAAAAAAAAAAAAAAAAAAAAGTTGATATATTTATGTGGGAAATATTATCCTGTGCGTAAAACTGTGGCAACAAATTATGGTCCTGTGCGTAAAAGACGGCAAATGTGGCTAAATGATGATCTCGTGCGCACCAGAGAGAAAATAACACTGGGTTATTAAAAAAAAAAAAAAAAAAAAAATGTTTTTTGCAAGTTGTCTAGGTTTTTTCAACTGAATTAGGACCATTTTGCACTGCTAAATCCAAAAATGACATCTTTTTTTCTCAATCAGGTCAGTTGTTTTTTTTTGCTAATTTGATTTTTATTTTATTTTATTGAATTTTTATCTTGGTCACCAAGTTTAATACCAAAATAAGATTGGTAAGCACACTTTATGAAACTTGTGACTTAATTCCTGTTAGGTACAATGGTGTATTCACCGCAGATGTAGCAGAATACATCAGGCTTATTTTTGCAAGATCTTCTAGTCGAAGCCATTTCATTCACCTGTAATATTAAAAAAAAAAAAAAAAATCATAAATTGGCAAAAGTAAAATCTTCAGAACTCGTTTATTGCAAGAAATATGAAAGAATTTTGTATCATATGATGTGAAAATGCCCATAAATGTAAGCAAAAATGTTAAAAAGCCAATATAGTCCAGCCATAGTTCAGAAAACTGACCTGATTGAGCAAAATTAATGTGATTTTTGGATTCAGCACAGCAAAATGATCCTAAATCAGCTCAAAAAACTTAAAATAATCCTCCACATTTGGCATTTTTCCAGTGAAAATCTGATATTTTCCTGTATTTAATTCACTGATCATGGAGGTGTTCAGAAAAGCTCAGATTAAAGTTGAGAGTTATTATATCAAAAATTGAGAAAACTGAAGAAAAAGTGACTTTTTCAGCAAATATATCATAAAAGAAGTGTGTCCATCCACTGTCACTGATCCAACTCCATGGGTTTTACTGGTGAATCAATGTTTTTTTTGGGTGAATCAATGTTGTAGAAGATGACTGTTTCCATGTTCAATATGGAGCCTTTGAACGTCCAAATGGGTCATATCTGATGACAATGAAAAGATGAATAACTGTATTTTACACCAATTATTGACATGGATTGATAGAACTAGTGGATCAAAAGTTAAAATTTCTTAAGTGATTTATCACCATTTATCATAAAATAATCCTCCACATTTGGCATTTTTCCAGTGATGTAGATGTAGCAGAATACGTCAGGCTTATTTTTGCAAGATCTTCTAGTCGAAGCTGTTTCATTCACCTGTAATATTAAAAAAAAAAAAAAACATTAATCATAAATTGGCAAAAGTAAAATCTTCAGAACTCGTTTATTGCAAGAAATATGAAAGAATTTTGTATCATATGATGTGACAATGCCCATAAATGAAAGCAAGAATGTTAAAAAGCCAATATAGTTCAGCCATAGTTCAGAAAGTTGACCTGATTGAGCAAAATTAATGTGATTTTTGGATTCAGCACAGCAAAATGATCCTAAATCAGCTCAAAAAACTTAAACAATAAATTTGTTGTTGACCAGTGTAATGAATAAAAGTTGCGTTAGGTGCACGTGCAGTCCACTCTGACTGACAATAATCATAACCCATAAGGACCCAGTGTGACTTGTGACAATTCAGAAACGATTTTTTTCCTCTTTGTTTAATCTTTCTTAAATGATTTATCACAATTTATTACAGATTTATTTAATTTATTATTATTTTTCCAGTGAAAATCATCTATTTTCCTGTTTTTTATTGACTGATTATGTAGATGTCCATGTTATATTTATCTTTACTCATGTTTGCTGTGGTTTTATATTGTTTCTGAATGTGTGTCATGCTATCTATCTATCTATCTATCTATCTATCTATCTATCTATCTATCTATCTATCTATCTATCTATCTATCTATCTATCTATCTATCTATCTATCTATCTATCTATCTATCTATCTATCTATCTATCTATCTATCTATCTATCTATCTATCTATCTATCTATCTATCTATCTATCTATCTATCTCAAACATCCACCACAAACTAAAACCATCTGCTGATCCAAACTGTTTCATATCCGTTGATCCACTAATTCTATCAATCCATGTCAATAATTGGTATAAAATACAGTTTGTCGTCTTTTCATGGTCATCAGATATGACCCAGTTTGGACGTTCAGAGGCCCCGTAGTTACCATGGAAACACTGTCATCTTCTACAACATTGATTCACCAGTAAAACCCATGGAGTTGGATCAATGACAGTGGATGGACACACTTGTTTTATGATATATTTGCTGAAAAAAAGTCACTTTTTCTTGAGTTTTCTCGATTTCTGATAAAATAACCATCAACTTTAATCTGAGTTTTTATGAACATCTACATGATCAGTGAATTAAATACTGGAAAATACCTGGTTTTCACTGGAAAATTGCAAAATTTGGAGGATTATTTCATGATAAATGGTGAAAAATCACTTGAGAATTTTTAAATATAGAGGAAAAAATCATTTGGGAACTGACACAAAAGCAGCACCGGGTCTTTATGGGTTAATACTGTTATTTATTCATAATTGGTTGCTATTAGTTTTTTTGTTGTTGTTTTTTTACTATGGTTGCACCCCCAAATTATGTTGTACAACCTCATGCAATGACAATAAAAGACTATTCTATTCTATTCTATTCTATTCTATTCTATTCTATTCTATTCTATTCTATTTTATTGGAGGGGTGCCGTGGCTCAGAGGGCTGTAGAGTCAGCTTGTGATCAAAAGGTTGTCAGTTTGATTCCACGGACTGGCAGCAAAAGTTGTTGGCTGATGTGCCCTTGAGCAAGGCACGTCCGCTGCTCCTAGTTTGAAGACGTGTTCCTGCACGTTCTAGAGATGGGTTAAAAGCAGAGGTTGAATTTCAGCGAGTGGTAAAAAATGTTCTATATACTGACAATAAAGGAGAGAAGAAATGATTCATTCTATCCAAGTACATGTTGATTTCTATTAAAAATGTAAATAGATAAATAAATGAAAACAAAGAAATGTTCTCACAAGGTTTTGGTTTACTTATCTGTAAAGCTCAGGGTTTTTTTGGGGGTTTTTTTGCTTTTAACTTGATGGTCTCCAAAAGATGAGGCTGTGTTCGACTTGCAGAAACCAGACACTTGGCAGCAGTTTTCATTTAGCTGTTCTAACTCTCCTTAAAAACCTTTGTTTACTATTAAGAAAACTGCTTTATTACACTAGACTACTTCATTTTTCAGGTATCCCAGTAACCTTTAAAAGCAGCATTAGGATTATTATTTATTTACAGCATTAATGGGAACACAATAAAACATGCTCATGGTTGCGGAGAGAACTTTGAAGCAGAATTCCTAAAACCGCTGCACTAGTTGGCATTGGTAGCAATAAGGGGAATAGAAAACAAACCAAAATGGGGGTAATTGAGATTTACAATCATTTAATTAATGTCAAATGTAGTTTACAAACGGGAAAGACATGTATGTACCATTTCCAAGAATATACAAGACACAAATTAGTTCCGACACAATCCTCTTGTGCAATTTGTCATCTTTGGGGGAGGTTCGAATCACCGCAGGGTTTGAGGAATAACAACATGATCCGACAGCGATAGAGTCACATCCGTGTTTTTTTTTCTTTTCCGTCGTGTTTGTAACTTACATGGATGTATAACTACAAGACGAGTAAAAGCTAAAGGCGATAAAGGTTCATGAAAATAAGGGCGACTATAGCTGATCAACTCATGCTTTAATTCTTTCATAATGAGTCTGTATAAAGCAGGATCCCAGACCCCATTTATTCCTCCCTCGAAACAAAGTGTTTAACCCTTTATCGGGCAAATGGCCATTTTTGGTAATTTTCGCATATATTACAAGATAGTGACGGCAACAGTTACAGTGAGGGAACAATCTCAGGTCCAATGTGGTCTCCAGGGTCTGTAAGGTCCACCTCTGCATGAACAGTGAGTGTACCCGCTTTGTTAGGTACCATGAAGTAATGGTACTAATGTAAGGAATAATGTTCAAAGGGATAATGTGGGTGTTCTAAAATACATTTTCCTTTCACCTTACACACATTTTCCTTGTATTTTTTTAATACACTAGTCAACATTTGCTAGGGATCAGGACTATAACTTTGCTATATTTCGGGGTGTAATTCTGGAAACTTGACAGTTTATTTTCCCAGTGGAGTACAGCCTGCGGATGCGGATGGTGGCCATACACATTATTGACATCACACCGTATGTGTTTCAGAACATTCTGAGTGGTTTTAGTGAAAACAAAATTGGAAGAGTAATTGTTGTGAACTCTAATTTCTAGGGTTGTATCACCCTTTTGCCTGAAAGTGCAATAAAAATTTCTGTTTTTTTACCTTTTGGTCCATTTTTCTTTACATGACTAACCAAAGTACACACATAATATATGAAGTCACCCAAAATATTATACAACATCAATTATTGTGCAAATAAAAAAGTGATCCCTAGCAAATGTTGACTAGTATATTTACAGGAAGGAACCAAATATGGTAACTTCCCTGACTTTAATTTTCAACATAACAACGAAAATTTTTGCAAAGTTTCACAAAAATAATAAATTCTTACGTCCTCCAGTAACAAACTTGGGTTGAAATTTGGAATTTCAGAGTATTTCTATGTACCTTGGCCAACCATCCGTCTTTCTCAATAAGAAATCCGTCTAGAATCACGGGGCTTGAATCCAAATGAAGGCGGGACTAACAGGTACCGAGTAAACCAATCGCAGATGAGATGGATGTGATGCTTTTGTAAGAGAAATTTGAGAATAATGAGTGTAATGTGTAATTTAAATCAAGTAAAGAGATTTGCGGACTTGGAACTGACTTTAACTTGCGATAAAAAGAAGTCAGTGTGTTTGATGGATTGCGAAACATCCGCCCCCCAGACGTGTGATTGGTCGGTATAGAATAGATCGTGCATATTTCACAGTGTTCGGCCCAATTCCAGACTTCTTTCTCAGTATTGAATACACTGAGAAACCCGGATGGCTGGCTAGGCTAATTTTTATGACTGCCTTATAAAGGGTTAAACCGTGGGTCATGGACATTATTTCACAGTGGATGAAAATGAGAAACTTCAGATGCAAAAAAGTCCCTTTGAGAGAGCGAACATTACTGACACTGAAGTGTTACAATCTATTCAAAATGCACATGGACATAGGTGTGTCTTCTGCATTAAGGCCATCATCTTCCTCACCTTTTTTTCTTCACTATTGCCACGTTTCCACTATGAGGCACTGGCTCAACTTGACTTGGGTACCAGGTACTATTCCTGGAGACCGTTTCCATTAGAGCACAGGTGTCAAACATGCGGCCCGGGGGCCAAATCCGGCCCGCCAAAGGGTCCAGTCCGGCCCTTGGGATGAATTTGTGAAATACAAAAATTACACTAAGATATTAACAATCCTTTTAGTTCAGGTTCCACATTCAGACCAATTCAATCTCAAGTGGGTCAGACCAGTAAAATACCATCATAATAACCTAGAAATAATGACAACTCCAAACTTTCCTCTTTGTAAATGGAAATATTTTCATGTATTTACACTAAAAAAAACTGATAATTTCACAAAAAATGTGAATAACCTGAACAAATATGAACAACCTGAAATGTCTTAAGAGAAGTACGATATTATATAATATTCTGTCTGTTATTAAATGTTTTGTGTGTTTGTAGATCCACTGTGATTTGTAAGTTATAATGTACATGTGAAAATGATAAACTCAGGTATAATATTGTTAAAATTACACTTATTTTTTCAGTTTGTTCATGTTATTCACATCTTTTGAAAGGATAATTTGTAGATGTAAACCTTTTCATCATGTAAATTAACTTTTTTCGCTCTAAAACATAGAGAAAAGTTTGGAGTTGACCTTACTTTTATATTATTATATTATTATTTTACTGGTTCGGCCCACTTCAGATTAAATTTAGCAGAATATGGCCCCTGAACTAAAATGAGTTTGACACCCCTGCATTAGAGGATACAACCGACTATATATTGTACCTGGTCGTCATAGCGACACTTGGCATAACTTTCGTAACTCACTGATTGCGTGTTGCCCCATCAAGCTCACGCTGAATCGTTTTTGTTGGCTACCAAGGACAGAAATGTCTGAACCTCCTCGACCGACCACGGTGTCATTATGGATTACCCTACCGGTATATTTACTGTAAACTTCCGAATCCAGATTTTAAATGGCAGGTCATGCATTGATGATGCAATGACGCAGTAACAACTCTCTGACCAATCAGTGGTCTGCAGTGTTTACATGTCACATTTTAGTATCTCTTCACCCGTTTTGGAATCCCGGTCAAGCAAGTACTAAAAAACATAGTCCCGGGTACCAGATTCCAGGTTCTTTTATATAATGGAAACGCAAAAAGGCCAAGTCGAGTCGAGTCGGTACCATGTAATGGAAACGCGACATTAGTCTTTAGTTCTTTTTCAACACCCGGGTTTCGTGAACAGACCACTCGTGGTATTTGAGAAGTTTTATTTTTTCATTTTTTTTCAGCATTTCTTACAACAATACAGACGTCACAGAATACAATTTTACAAACACAAAGCACACCACCACCTTGGCTGCTGCTGCTGCTGTTGTCATAAGAGGAAAACTGGGGAAATTCTGCAGGTCTGGAGGTTGCCAGTTCAGCTTTGGCCATCCTTCTTTACCAGAGACTTCCCTCATCCATTTTTAGCTAGAAAGAAGCTGCCCTTCGGGTTGCCATTTTAGGACGATTTTGCAGCATTTGCAGTATAAGAACTATGGAGAAAGTTTTCTCTTGAGACATGTAGGGGTAAAACAAAAGCATCTAGACTATGATCTGATTCTCCAACAGAGAGGAAGCAGAAATGGAGGTTAAAAGAAAAGGCTCAGTTGGATTTTGTTGCAACTAATGAGCAGTTCCATCATTCTGCTTGTTTTGCGATAAATCTTGGGCGATAGGAATCTTTCTAGTCAACAAAAAAAGAATCAAAGACTTTTCCTTGCTTCATGTTCTGAACTACAGCTCTTTAGGATACTCGGCAGAAAAAGTACTCCACCTAAATCGTCACCATCTATTTGAGTAGGTCATTACTTTTTTTATATTCCTGTACAGTGAAATAAAACTTAGATGGATCTTCAAATTATCTTTTTTTTTTAAAAATACAGAAGGCTTCTTTTTTTTCTTATTATTCTTCCAGCCATTTTTTTCCCCCCAAACATCTTTCCCATACCCTTCCAACTCAAAACTGGACTCTGATATTATATACTTCTGTGTGTGTCTGATGATGGCGACATGTGCGTATGCATTTACGTCTGAATGTGTGTGTTTTTTGTGTGTGTGTGTGTGTGAACTCTATGTCATTTACACCCAACATTGTAAACATACATAGAACTATATTACATGTGCTTGCACTGCATTTCAGAGGGGAAAAAAATTTGGTTTACTTCACTAGAACACCACAAAATATGGGGGAAAAGAGGGGAGGAAAGGGGTTGTAGGAAGAAGAGGTGGATAGAAGGAGGAGTGTCAAACTCCTGTTCAAGGTTGTGAGGTTATCGTCAGTCTTTTTTCTTTTTCTTTAGAACGGGAAGGCCCTTTGTAAATTCTTTGAAGCAACAGAGGCGAAGATTTGAAGAGTTTCTCGAAAAAAAAAAAACAAACAAAAAGGCTTTCTGTCAAGTTACTAGTCCGCGGTCCAGCACCACTGACATATCGAAGAGGAGCTAGAGGCGAAGAAAAAGAGTTTTTTTTTAGATTCCAGATTAAGTTCCGTTAAGTCCAGCTCCAGCAGAGTGAAGCTATTTGGAAAAGCGAGAGATGACCGTGTGGAGGTTTCAGCCGGGGTTTGGGATCGTTAGGTATCAAGATCTCCATTCGCTATCAGTCTTTCAGCGGGTGATACCGTTCATGTAAATGGAGCCCAGAGGGAACAAGGCCCTCCACCAGTTGGATTGCACGTCTGAGAGTTGTCTTTTTTTTTTGTTGTTTTTTTAGTTGGTGGTGGTTGCCAGGCAGCGAGTCGGGCAGAGTCAGTAGCTACCACCAGTCAGTCATTCAAGCCGGTTTCAACGTCCTTAAAGAGCCGGCGGAGTCTCAAAGACGGCCGTCCTGTCTCTGTGTGCTCCTGAGGGGGTCTTCAGCAACCAACGCAGGCCGGGTAGAAGGGGGGTTGGGGGTGGAAGGTGGGAGGTGGGGGGGGGGGTCAAACAAATGAAGATCGACTGGAAGGGTGGTGAAATCCAAGATGGAAGGCGGAATGGATCAGAAGGACCGGAAGGCGGGGGTGTGCTCTTTACAAATAGACGCGCCTCAGGTCGCCAGGTGAGGTGATGGTGTTGCACTGTGGGCAGAGCTTCTTGTTCCCCTGAAAGGATGGAGAACACAAATACGATGAGTTAAGGTCAGAACACAGGAATAAATACAGCAAAATATTAAAGCTTTGGCATTATATGCAATCAGTATAAAATGCAATTACTACAATATAATGTGTAATAATCTGTTTACATGTCAGTCACTCCTCCCCTTCTATGTTGATTTATCTGTATGCATGTGTTCTCTGTTGGTTTCTATTTTCCGTTTTTTTTTTTTTTTTTTGTTTTTTTTCTATTTCGCATGTGTTTTTAAATGTTCATTTCACTATTGATTCTGTGGATTGTAATTTCATTCATCATACGACTTATTGAATGACAATAAAGGATTCTGAATCTTGAATTAACACATTGTGGTCTTCATTTAAGTCTCAGTTTCAATTTCACAAGTGCAACGGTTTATGTTTTTGCATGGATTGAAAGACTTAAAGTTAATTTTCACATAGTTTTAGTGGTATTTTCAGTTTCACGTGAATTATGAGAGAAGCCTTTAATGTATAGATGCTAAAATACGATGGAATGAAAGAGTTGGCTCCAGGATTTTTGCAACTATTTGAAGTTTGAGGTGCAGGATCCTCAGCCAAATTATGTTGTGCAGAGAATGAAAATGAACCAAGATGTTCTTTTTACAGAATTAATTATTGAATGATTGTCTTGGTTGAGGTGTTTAATAGTAAAAATGACCAAAAAGGATGCTATGTCACATATTTTTATTGAAAAAAGTAACATTTTCTTGTGAAAGGATCTACAGACTCTACAACCATGTCCATTAGTCTTCCACAAACTTAGCGAAAATGCAAAACCCTAATAAAACGTACACCCTCTGAAAACCCTGATCTTAAACATGATTCATATGACTGCATTAAAAGGTCTTGTATTGTGCAAAGCCAGTTTACTGTTGCACTGACTTTAAGGGGGGGGAAAAAAAAAAAGGTGATTTTACCAGAAAGCCGGGAAAACTGGCCAATTTATTTATTTCTCAGGAAACTGCCCTTTCACTTCTTGATGTGGAAACTTAGATTTACTTAAAAACTCAAACTTCTCATACAGCCATAGGTTTAACATGAGCCTAGAGACCAACATTACTGACAGGTGAGAGAAAACCTGCTCATAAATCTAGTCCTGCCTCCTCAAATCCTTAACCTGTCTGTCTGACTACCACCTCACAGAGTTCCCATCAGCCCTCTTCCTCTACGCGCCTTTGATAGCGTTCCATCTGCAGTAAAGCAGCAGGTGATAATATGCAACACACGGCAAACTGGGTGGTCCCTCCCACTGTCCTCCACCTCTGTCTCTTTTCCGTCTGTGTCTTAGTCAGCTTCTTGTGCTGGCTGCTAACGTCTAACTGTGGGTACGTCCTTTATGCCGCTTCTGCATTGGATGCAGATGTATGGCACGTATAAATGCCAAACAGCGCTACATCTGGAGTTCACAAAGAGAGGAAGATGGTGCAACTGGTTACAGCTGCAAGGAAAGAATACTTCAATGAGTCTTTTCCTTCCCGTATACATCTTGACAATACAGGGTGGGGAAGCAAAATTTACAATATTTTGAGGCAGGGATTGAAAGACAGTGTATGACCAGTTAGTTTATTGAAAGTCATGAGAATTTATTTGCCACAAGAAAATTGACAAAATAGAAAATGTTTTTATTCTATGTGTCCTCCTTCTTTCTCAATAACTGCCTTCACACGCTTCCTGAAACTTGCGCAAGTGTTCCTCAAATATTCGGGTGACGACTTCTCCCATTCTTCTTTAATAGTATCTTCCAGACTTTCTCGTAATAGTTTTGCTCATAGTCATTCTCTTCTTTCCATTATAAACAGTCTTTATGGACACTCCAACTATTTTTGAAATCTCCTTTGGTGTGACGAGTGCATTCAGCAAATCACACACTCTTTGACGTTTGTTTTCCTGATTACTCATATGGGCAAAAGTTTCTGAAAAGGTATGGATAATAGTGTTAGGTATGATTATGACATCAATATATGTTTGGTTTCAAAACAATTGACGTAGTGCCTGCTGAGAAAAAACAACTAAATGTTCATTGTAAATTTTGCTTCCCCGCCCTGTAGACGCTTCTCAATATCAAGTTCGCCAAGCTCGGACTTGGGGACTTAGCAAGTACCCCAGAGAACGGACTTCCTAAGAACACAAGCCTCTGTAACTGGAACAGTTGTGCACTTGTGATCTTTCCTCCCTGGCTCTGACATATTTCCACCATTGGCTCCTAACGTCCGACATTGGCTCCTAATGTATTTCCGCAATATGTACGAGACCACAATATGTCACTCATATTATGGTGGACATGTTAGAAGTTTTGGAGAAAAAGTCAGAGAGGCCAGACTGACATGGTTTGGACATGTGCAGAGGAGAGATAGTGAATATATTGTGTTGTGACTTTCTGGTCCTTTTAAAGTCACTAGAGAGGTACAGATTAGGTCCTGTATATTTGTGACACGCTACAACTCTTTCTAGGAAGCACGCTGAGTCCAGGTAAGTTTCATGTCATTTAATGCGAACAGACAGCTACTACAACGACCTCTGATTACACACGTACATAAGATGGTAAAGGTGCACTGTTTGTGAATGTGTAAAGGAAATTAAACTGAACAAAGGCGATCAACAAAAATTATGGCTACCTAAACTCGCCTCTCTCCGCTCCGTGTAGGTGATTTACCTACTTATATAACCTATGGGTGTCATCCCAGTGCCCAGGTGATCCAAACCCTGCACATCACCGTGGCAACCAGACCAAACAAATAAAAAAAAAACAAAAAAAACGAATAATCCACCAGTGACACAATATACAGCTCCTGCATATTGGTAGGAGGATGATGAGGTTGGAACCGCCAGGCAGGAGGTCTAGAGGAAGATCCAAGACCAGATATAAAGATGTACTGAAATGTGACATGAAGGTAGTTTGTGTAAGAGAAGAGGATGCAGAGGATAGGGTTAAATGGAGGAAGATGAGTCGTTGTGCTGACCCCTGAAAGGAACAGCCGAAAGAAAGAAGACCACAAAATGTCCCTTGATTTGATTTCAATACAGTACTACTATTTATATGTCATTTATATGTTTTATATGCTTTGTATATTCTTCAAAACTGGATAAACAAATGTCGTTGAATCCCGTATCATGATAATAAAGACGTATTTTCTCATTATTCTGCATCTCGTGCGTTCTAACTTTGTATCACACCATCTCATGACGGTCATCTACTCCATAAAACATGTCTGAATTAAGTTGTCACAGAAGCCGTTGTTACCACCAAGAGTAGCACGAAATGCATCTTGGGATATTTGCCAGCCAAGTCTACACTAGTGCATCCTTGGTTTAACCCATAAGGATCCAGTGTGACTTTTGTGTCAGTTCCCCAATGAATTTTTCTCTCTATTTAACCTTTCCTCGGTGATTTATCACCATTTATTATAATATTATCCTCTGCATCCTATTTCCTATGTTTAATTGACTAATCATGTAGATGTTCATAACAACTCAAAAAAAGTCAAAGGTTATTACATCAAAACAGAAAAAACTGACTTTTTCAGTAAAATACATCATTAACTAAACATAAAATAAGTGTTTCCATCCACTGTCATTGATCCAACTCCATGGGTTTTACTGGTGAATCAATGTTGTAGAAGATGACAATGTTTCCACTGTAACTACGGAGCCTCTAATGACAATGAAAAGAGGACAAACTGCATTTTACACCAATTATTTACATGTATCCCACTATATAATGCACGTTCTGTGTCCGTCCATCCAATTGATGTACCGATGTTGCAGCACAGGAGGGTGTTTGTATGGGTTTTTCTCAGCCTTCACAGGCCTGATCGCTGCCAAACTCGCCAAATCAATAGAAACATTACCTGACTATCTACTAGGCACAATTTTATGTCCGTATTCAAATGTTGTGAGGTATGCTAGGCGATTTTAACAGGGTCCCAGCTCGCCACAGACCAGGTCCCAGCTCACCTTGGATCAAGTCCGAGCTCACCACAGACCTTCACAGGCCCGATCGCAGCCAAACTCGCCAAATGAATATAAACATTACCTGACTATTTACTAGGCACAATTTTATGTCCTTATTCAAATGTTGTGAGGTATGCTGGACGATTTTAGCCTCTCATGTTATCGTACAATAGCACCAGGGGTACAATGCTGCTAGATAACAGAATTAGTGGATCAAAAGCTTAGATTAGTAGACAGTTTTGGCTGATGGCGGATGTTTAGGTTTTTATGGGTTAAGCTAGCAGACAAGACCAACATCCGAGATTTCCATCCGATCTTGGCTTGTGCAAACTTTTAAATGGAACAGTACTTGGGCCGTGGCTGATGACGTTTCATCAGACTGCGAGAACAGAAGAACAGACAAGAACGCCCAAGGTTTCGGGCTACGAAACTCACAATCATCCATCACAAGCATTTTGGCATGTGAGGAATTTCATTAGTTACCTGTAACATGTGTAGAACGTGTGTCAAACTTGCTGTGAGCGCCTGTTAAGTGTGATATTTAACACAGCTACAGCAGAATTCAGAGTGCTGTAGGGCCCGATGTTTCTTAATCCGCACTGACCGGTACGAATACACAGGCTCGTTCGACCCCTGAGAGATTTATGGGCTTCTTTTCCGGTAAAGACACTGAATAAAGTGTTTGGAGTGGGTGCATGGGCTACAGGCTCTACATGCACACATTAAACAGAAGTGAATGTGGTGGAAGAGTTTGACAGATCTCACATACACCTGCTAAGAGGATTTGTGGCTCCACCAGACGCAAAACCGTTTCTTCAGGTCTCAAAGGAGAGCAAGAAGATTGAATGAAAGGCGCAAAGAGGAGAAAGAGAGGGAAGAGGATGGGAGTGATTCTGCATGAACTGAAATAAATGCACAAAGTAGGGTTGGGAAAAGGCTCTGTTCTAGTGGGAATATGAAGGTAAAGAAGCTATAATCACAATATTGTACTCCTGTAATCTTAGGACGTTCCTTCAAAGAATCCCGAACCACCATAAAGAGAAAATAATCAGTTTGTTCTCTATTTTTTTAACCCATAAAGACCCAAATAACTACTGGCGACCAAAACCATCTACTGGTCTTAAATGTTTAATAACTGCTAATCCACTAATTCTATCAATACATGCAAATAATTGGGGTAAAATACAGTTTGTCATCTTTTCATGGTCATTATGACCCATTTGGACATTCAGAGGCTCCATAGTGAAAGCGGAAACACCCTCATCTTCTACAATTTATGGAGCTGGATCAATGACAGTGGATGGAGACACTTGGTTTATGTTCAGTTAAAGACATATTTTATTGAAGAAGTCAGTTTTTCTTCAGTTTTCTCTGTTTTTGATATAATAACCCTCAACTTTAATCTGAGCGTTTATAAACATTTACATGATCAAAAATTCTGGAAAATACCTGATTTTCAATGAAAAAATGCAAAATATGGAGCATTTTAAAATAAATGGTGATAAATCACTTGGGAAATGTCATATGGAGAAAAAATGTTATGAGCTGAAAATACAAAGTTCAGCAGCTACAGAAAGTGGAGAAGTGGCTGTAATTATCTGAAATATGAGCTTGCCATTACTCTATACATTTCCTTAATCCACAAATCTCTCAACTGTAATCTGAGTTTTTATGAACATCTATGTGACCAGTGAATTATATAATGGAAAATACCCGATTTTGACTGAAAAAAAGCAAAATATAGAAGATAATATTGTAATAAATCACTTCAGAAAGGTTCAATTTAGAAGAAAAATTCATTTGGGACCTGCCACAAAAGTAGCACTGGGTCTTTATGGGTTAATGAGTAAAACTCTTCCCGACAGGATTGGAGGCCTTTCATTTTCAGCCGTGAAAGTGAATGCGACTTCACGTGTTTTCAGTCGTTCGCTGTGTGTAGGAGCACTCCTGTTGTTTGTTTGCGCGCCTGTATGTGATCAAGTCTACGCTCTGCACTCCTGTTTGGTGTGGGTGTTAAGTGTGTGTGGGTGTGTGCCCGTCACGCTGCGCTCCAGCTGCCTCGCTCATTAAAGCGGTGAGGGGCTGGGCTGACGTTAACTAGATTCCCAGGCATTTACTTTGATCAGCCTGGCTCTCCTGCTTTAATAGCTGTCTCCAGGCTATGAGTTTAATGCCCCGTACATTAAATCGGTGACGGAAGCATGCGCTGTGCACACACACACAGACAAACACACAGCAATCAGAAGCAATATTTTATTACTGAGCTAATGCTATACTGTCTAATATCAAGTGAAGGTAATGATTATTTGGGTGTGTTTGTTACTGTTGTCAAATGATGGTGTTTAAGAAATTACCCCAAAGTGCACAGGCTGAGAGGGGAAGAAAAGGTAAGAATGGAGGGATGAGACGAAATAAAGAATAACAAAGGGCAAGTGCAAATAAGGTGATAAGAGCCACAAAAAGCCAACGAGGAGACTGTTTATCCTCCCAGCAGCAGAAACACAGTTTCCTCTGCGCTCCATTTACTACATTAGCACCAGCTAATTACACACCACTGAATGTATTAGACTAACTAATAACCAACAAGGTCCCTCGGTGTGTGTGCGTGTGTGTGTGTGTGTGTGTGCAGACCCGAGGCACTTTGCAGAACTCATTGGAGGTTAGAGTTGACCACTTTATTCCAACATTTTAACAAGCCTTTTGGGGACTATTTCATCTAAGCCTTTCCTCTATTGAGAAGTGGAAGTGTTTGCATTGCCTGGATTGTGTGTGAACTGTGTGTGTGTGTGCATTGAGGGAACAGGTCATTTGGGGAATATTGCATTTTAGTTCCTCCCTATGGGGCACAGCTACAGAGAGAAACTCACTGAGTATGAAATGAGGCTGCAATAACTGCATGTCATAAGGAGTTGCCCTGCAGCACAGAGGGATAGGTGTGTGTGTGTGTGTAGATGAAGAGTGTGTACATACCAGAGTCCTGAGCCAGCATTCTTCACAATGGACGTGCCAGCACTGGATGGAGGTGAGCGGCATCGTGTAGGAGTCCTGCAAAAGAGAGTGAAAAGAAGAGGGGGATTAAAAAAAAACAAATTACAACAAATGTGAGGGAAACACAAATACAAAACCACTAAGTGAACAACCACCATATCAACACTGTACACTCCCTGACCAAACACCAGCATCAAACACTAACCATGGAACAACACAGCCAGCAGCCACAGAATCACTGAGCAAGGCAGCATGAGGGGGGGGATTGAACCGGCAACCTGCAGGCTATATACACATACGCACACACACATAAGAACACAATATCTGGCAGGCAACGAGCACGAAGACGAAGGGAGGCAGGCAGAGGGGGGGTAGGGGTGGGGGGAGAGAGCGATGGCTGCACCCAAACCGATGGGCGCTCTTTTCTTTTCCTCTCGAAAAAGAACGGAGAGATGAGGGGAAGGTGGAAGGGAGGAGGAGGAGGAGCGGAGGAGGGAGTGCCTTACCCTCCGTAGGGGCTGTGGGAGGAGCCTCTTTATGCCGCTGCCGTAGCCACCAATCACAAGGCCCCTGTACAGGCAGTACAGGCCGAGGGGGAGGGACTTAGGCTGCCTCTCTCCGACCTCATTGGCCAGTGGCCGGGGCCCTGGCCACACCCCTAGGCTCTTGATCTCCGCACCTGACTGGATAGCAGGTTTTCTCTGCGGAAGGAGGGGTGAGGGTGGGAGAGGAGAGGGGGCTAAAGGTGGCAGCTAATCATAACGGCCGGCCTGTACCGATCGCGCACAAACAGAACCACAGAGCAATGTGAAGACACGTGGACACAAAGACACACAGACACAGATGGGAGGCCGTGCGGCAACAACAGCCAGGCAGCCAATGAGCAAACAGCTATGACAACGACTTCAGCACCAGCACGTTTATGACAAAGATGATGAACTCCACTAAGGACACCAAATGTTCCTGCATTTCAGGGCATTCATTAACAAATCACAAATATGCATCAGCTCCTTCGTACACAGTTAAATGAAGGCGCGAGTTACAGTTATTGTTGTCAGCGATGACTCCGATATCCATGATGACATGTTTCAGTAGAAAGAGTCTAACGTAAAAACTAAAAAGGCCCCTCCAAAGTTCTTGTTTTCAGCCCTTTCACTGACTCAGTTTGGGCAACAAAGGAGCAGTTTGTCTCATTTGAGGAGGAGCCAGCAAATGAAAACTACTGAAAATCGATCCATTATCCACTACTGCTGACGGATTTCTATCTTTCTCAGAGTTGTAAACTAAATGGAAACATTTTACTGTCAAAAAAAGAGACTACAGCACACACAACAAGGCTGCATTACCTCTGACTTCTGTTCTCCCATACTTAAATAACTCCCTTTTATTGTTTTTGTTGTTTTTTATATAATCTCCTCTCGAGACCCAGCAATAAATTTTTGTCCTTTGTGGGAGACAAGGGTTTCACAGCTTTACTCAAAACATGCTGTCAACCACAAAAGACATTCCAGAAAACAAACAAAAAACTGTTGCATAATGCTGTTTCCAAAAAGCCAAAACTTTTACTTTCCTGGGTCTCAGAAGGGCATTAAATGTACCTCTTTTGACAGTTAAGTGCTTTCATTTATTTTACGGCTTGGAAAAAGATAGAATCATGTCAAAAAATAAAAGGAAAAGGAAAATTCTTTCAGTATTTGAGAGGTCATACATCGATGTTGTGTTCACAATAGTATTTCATTGCTTTTACAAAGACTGTCTTCAGTACTGCTATTAATAAATGCAGTTTAAAAGATGAACTTTTAATTATATAAATCATAATAATTGAACGATCACATCTTCTGGAAATCTCATCTCCTAAACTGACCAGTAGATGGGGGTAAAAACCCACTTATGATTCATCATTTGGTCCGGCAGAGACTCAAGGACGACTTGATCCAACTTGGCTGCAGCAGTAAAACACTTGTTTTCCACTAACAAATAACTACCAGAGCTTTGGAAGGTTATGACCCATAAAAAAAATTTCTGAAATAAACTGGTGTACAGATGGGACGTCGGCAGAACACGTCCCAGGTGGTGATTCACACACAACTCTGCTAAAAACACTTCTTTGTCTTCTTCAAAGTGCTGATAGAAACGTCCAGCTTCTCTACAATGCATCACACCTGCCGAACAGCGAGAGTAGTCGGATTGGACACGAGGTGACGAGGTAACAACGCTGTCACCGTACGAGTTGTGTGTGCGTTCGCGAGATGAGGGACAGTGACGGATGAGCGGAGATGAGCTGTGTGTCCACGGGGCAGTGAGTGATCGATCGCTGTGCCTTGCCCTCCATGTCACCTCAGGAGCCTGGCGACCTTTAGGAAGCGCAGGCGTCGGTAATTACCCGCACACAAAAACGCACACACACAAGCAGAGGATGCCGACTCTGCACTCAGGAAGTTTGAAGGGTGATGGGATGGGTGCTTGACACAAAGTGTGGAACACAAACACTGGTGGGAGTGGAGATGAATCGGAACCATGTTGAAGTCCATGAATATTGACCGTGTCCCTCATCCTGTCTCATGTCAAGGATGAGCACGTGGCTTATATTATTGATCTGTATGTCCAATCAATCGTCAATACAAGCTGCGAGGCCTCGGTTTCACCTTCACATGTGCTGTGTGGTCGTGAACGTCCCGCCTGTTTAGCATCTTTCTGCATTCCTCACATGAAGCCGTTATTTTAGATTAACCAGTAAAACATAATGACAGTAGCCCTTAAGTTTTACTGCACAGTGGAGCCTCTAATGCCAGCAGACAACCCTGTTTAGTTTAGTTTTTTTTTTTTTTGCAAAGCCATGCAAAAGCAATAAGCACCACATCACAAAAGCAACACAGCAGCAGAACCACTGACACCGACATCCAGAACTGAAGAACGTGACAGATGCATTACAGTTCCTGGTGTACATGCAGTCTAAAAAGGATTCCCCAGCATACAACACAACACCATTAACATTTATGTGTCTGAAATCTGGCCTCGGTAACTGGATTCTATGTGTAACCAATGTGACTATGGGTGATTTGTGTCTCTGCTATAACTACATGACATCATAGTGGCAGTCCCTGGCTGGTGTACAGTATATACATCAGTTTGTCTCCTCCTCGCAGTACTGATGCTTCGATTTCATGTCTGGTTTCTCTCTAAATCACGGCAGTTATTAAGTACGAGATGGCTTCAAAAGGTTTGCGGAAAAAGGACGGTTGGAAAAAACGGTTCACAGGGTTCCTACAGGTTTCTACAAGTTAAATTTAAGACTTCTTAAGATGATGTTAAGACTATTTAGGGTGTGAAATGACCATTAAATTCTGTTCTATTTCAAAGCCATACTGGCAAAAACTCCAAGAATTTAGGAAAACGTGTTTATTTACACCAGCCGAAATTGATCATTTCTCACAGGGGGATGCAACGTTACCAATAATTGGTTCCTATTTTCAACATAAGTTGTCAAGTTGGAACAGGTGGAACTGACTGACGTTACATTCTTTGCAGCTTGGACATTTAATAGACACATTAAAAGCTGTGTATAACTTGCGTCACAAATTTTTCATCAAATCTGTAAAACCCAAGTCATTGCCTAAGTATCACGAATCCATTAGTCTTTCTGTGATTACGCACATAAATCTCTTCGCTCACAGTGAACAATTTCGAAGTGTACTCCACCATTAACAATTCATTTGTTTACAAACAGAGCCGATAGGTCCCTTGGGCATTTTTGGAAATTTGTCACGATGTGCACTGTAGTAGCAAGAGGCAAATAAGCCGTTTTCGTGTTTGGTACCACTGCGGCCATAATGCGGCTGTGGCTTCAAAACACTGTCTGCACATTACGATACATTCACTTTACAGGGCCTATCTAGTGGAAAACTTATAAATCTACTGTATAAACCTATATATATATATATATATATATATATATATATATATATATATATATATATATATATATATATGTGTGTGTGTGTGTGTGTGTGTGTGTGTGTGTAATAACACTATCATATACCTTGAAAACATCAGCGAACCAGCACTTTTGTCATTTGTTTTCCAATTAATCTTATTAAAATACGTCACATTTAGTACATTTAATCTCTGAGGCAGAACATTTCTAAAAAATTGTTGACCAGTGTAATCGGTTGACTTAAACTTAGCCTCAATTGTTTGTATTTTCTGTATTATGGATGATGACTAAATAAACCTGAATCTGAGTGGATATATCATAACTTGACCAGAAATATGACTTTTTACGCAATTACGCTATGAGGCTAATGATAAGCTCCATCTAGGTCAATAAACTTCTGCAATCGTTGATACCAGCCTTTAAGTCCATGTGTGTAAAACTGAGGCCATGTGATTAAAACCATGTCAAAGCTATGTTCTTTTTCCATTAACTTTTTGAAGCCTCCTCGTGGATGGTTTTGTCGGTCACAATAATCCCATCATATCCCATTGTTGGTTCTAGACCAGTAATGTGTTAGTGTCACTTTGGATTCTTGAAACAGTTTTCAGACACAAGGGGCCAGCTCTGAACAAATAACTATATAATAACTAAGTATTTTACAGTTTTACATATGAGCTGTGACAATGACATATCCATTTTGATAAAACTTGGCTAGCATGAGTGTGTTGAAATGCTACGTGAGGCTCTTTATGACAGAACTAAAATGATGGTGTTTGTCCAGAGATAACGGATAAGACTCTGTAGCACTTTTCATCCTCACCATGCAGATCAGACACTTGTATCTGTCTCCTCGCAGTATCTGCTTCTCCAGCTCTCGGATTCGAGCCTTCAGAGCCTCCATAGTGGTAGCCGTGGACTCCTCCTCTGTTACCCTGCAGGAGAAAATGAGATAAAAATAATAGTTGGCTAGTTTTGACATTGAGGTTCTTACTTCTTTTTCTCAGCTTACTTCAATAGATGTGGAAACTTCTCGATTTTAAGATGCATTGCGATGTGGACTTCTGCATTAATGGTTTTTGCTCTTCAGGTTCATGAATAAGTTGTAAAGGTAGGTCCTCTTGCACTGAATAGTCGCTAATTTCTACCACATTTCTGTGTTGCGATGTAGCGGAGGGTAGCTAGCATGCTGCAAATAAACATCTGGGCACATTATGGATTTTATGAACCTGCTGTGAAGTACGACCTGGACATGCACTGTTAGTAAAATCTGCTTCACAAAACTGCCATACCTTGGGAATCAGACGAAGTATATTAACAATTTTCACCCTAATGTCTGTAAAAACAAACACACTGAACCCAGCTAAGAAGTGAGGAGGTGTTGTTAACCTTTCCAACCAACTTCGAGAGGAAAAAGAAAAATCTCCCTATGCCCTGCGTCTGTGAAAGCCTTCATAGATGAGGATTTATGGCCTTATTCGGTCGTAGAAAAACCGGAGTTCCACCACCTGTTGAGCCACAGTATAAGCTCCCATCAAAAAGCCACTTTACAGAAATGGAAAGCATTAAATTTGCGCTCGATGATGAAACCAAAGCCCAGGTACTGCAATGTAACTTGAAATGTTTTATTTTAGGAAGCGATGTGCCTTTTCTCAGAGCTGCAATGAGAAAACAAACCGTATTTTTATTGTCAGCTCTATGTGTCATGTACTGTCTGCAGATGGATGTTGGTTTTGTTTTGTCACGGTTACAGACTGAGGTGGCTCACACAGATACTGTTAAGGGAAAATACAGCTTTTTAAGTCCCTTTCTGAATAAAACAGACTTAGTATTTACCCGTTTCACTCACATATATGCAGTACTATAAACAATCAAGGATGCGACCATTAGGATGCATCTTGAATCAATGAAAACTCCTATTGAATCTTGATGATGTCTGTAAGTTCTCATTTGCCCAGGTCATCGTTTTTCTTGGTAGTTCTTTTCGGTTCAACTGGACTGATTTAGTTCTTTTTTTTTTTCTTCCTTTTTTTTCAAACGTTTCATCTCTTATCCAAGAGACTTCTTCAGTTCTAATAACTGGTGGGGGATACATAATAACATTGGGCAAATAGGTTTGTTTCTTTAAATACAATTAATGTGTGGTTTGTCTCATAGTCCCGTGAAGTGCTATATAAACTGTTGCTCTAAAAATTTAATTAATTGGGTAACTTGATTGCCATTTCAGAACTGTAATCTAAATTATCATTACTATTAGACTGTAACTATTATATGTTGCCAATTGATGTTTGTTATGTTCTGTATGACAAAATGATAAATAATTAATAAAAACTAAGTGTCAGAAAAGAAAAAAAAAAAAGGTGGGGGAAACTGGAAACATCTTGAGGTTTCACATCCCTACCAATCATGTTTTAAATATTAATGTCAGTGCTTGAGTGACAGTATTTTTGTGTTTTGGGCTTAGTCAGAATTTAGTCTGATATGTGTAGGATTTTTGAGTTACTTATGGGATCTGACAGGAATTTAGGGTTGGTAGAAGGATGGGTTAAGGGGGCGAAAGATTATAATTCAAACTTCATCCTTTTCCTTTCTTTTTATATAAATCGTTTTGTTTGGTTTTAATGTTATATTCGAAATAAACAAACAAACATACAGTCGAGTTGGATGTGTGAAGACTTCGGAATACTGCTCATTTGTCTTGGACGTTGATGTCGACACTAAGAGTTGGACACTGGCAAATTATGATGTGAATGCAGTTTGCCTTTACCTTTTACCATTCTGCACTTTAATAGGCTGGTTTTCTTAAAGCTCCAACCCTGTGTCCAATGCATAATATGACTTTGTTCTGTTTAACACAGCTGTATTCTCAAAGGCACAATCTCCCATCAGATTTACAGCAGCCACCCTACCTTTAATTTCACCTGACTCCACCTTTCTATCCATTCCATCTTCCATTCTTGGAAGATGGCTTGTCTTTTTCTGCCCACTTGTGTTTACCTTTCATTTTCTGCACCTCTGTTGTTGTTATTTCCTATATTCATCTATCTCAGACTTATTTATTTCCCCGCCTCTCCACCTCTCCATCTCCCCTCAGCTTTTCTTCATCTCCCTCTCTCATTCTATTCTCCGTTCTCCTTTTCTTCCTGCCTCTAAGCAGCTTCTGATTAATGTGGAGCATGATAACAGAAAATGTGCGTTTAACACTGTCCGACAGCATATGAAGCAGCCATAACTAAATCAATACAGCCAGCGCGCAGGCCGCAACGCTGCTGCTGATGATTTGGCGCGGGGAGACGAGGCCTGACGAGCCAGCCAGTGTTTATTATGGCCATCCACTCGTTCTCTGGCAAGACGCAACAGCAGCGTCTGTGTGTGTGTGTGTGTAGAAAAGGGACTATGTGTGTATGTGTGTTTATGGTGATGTGGTCATTTTGCAGCCTGATAGCTAGCTGATCTATGGTATTGATCTGGATGGGGAAGGACAAGTGGAAAAAGGGGAGGGAGAGTGAGGGCAAAAGGAACGATAAGTGCCTGTGTATGGGTTTGTGGCCTAGGATGTGGCTTTATCTGCTGCATCCTTAAACAGCAGGAGCTAGAGGGGAAAGAAAACAAGGACGAACTTTCTCCATTTTTTGGCTCGATGCAATACTTCACTGCACTTCCAATGCTCCTGTGTTCAAACACCCTCATTAAAATAAATTGGAGATTGAGACGACATTAAAGATTAAAATTAAAATTAAACATTTCAGGGTTGCGTGAACAGTCCAGTGTTAAGTAGCAGAGCCTGGGGCCAAAGTGTTCTGTAGTACTGTATTATAATTCTGGTTTAAGTGGTTTTGGCAGCTCCGAGTCTTGAGGAACACCACTACAGAAGAAACTGATGACAACTGAAATCTACTAAAATCATCAAGATTTTTTCAGCTGCATGAAGAGTAATATATCAAATTAGTTCCATTAATTGTGGTTTTGCTTTCTGAAAATTATTTTAAAAAAGCCTAAAACTGACATTATTCCTCAGCATATTTGCTACTTGATATGAATACTTTGAATATACTCAGCAAATGGTTAAGTGTCTTTCATTGGATATTTACTGCAGTAAATAATGTTTCATCTGCAACACATTCTTTAAAGGTATTTTGCCTTTTTTTTTTTAAATGGAATTATGCATTTTCAAACATTTCCCTGTGGTCTACATAAACTGTAAATGCTATACTTGGGTCTGAATTCTTCATTAATTCAACTCCACAGGTCCATCTTCAACCCTATTTCTGAGTAACGACACCAAAAAGGTGGTTTTGAGTGCTGGCCCTTTAAATGCACATGAGCCACTTCAGGCCCCGCCCCCTCCAGGTTGTTGGCTGTGCTGCTCTGTCCCGTCCCAACAACTGAACATTTTACGGAATCGGCTCAAAGTTTGGGCATATTTTCAGTTTTTACTACAACCACTGCTGCTGATAAACAACTGTCATACTCTGAGAAATGTTTGTTGGAATTCTTGACTTTATATGCGCAAATGTTGTGACGTAACTAGTTATAGACGTAACAAATTAAGCAGGAATTAAAACGGGTTGTAGAAATCCACTCGATTTTTGCCAAAATGAATATAAAGATAGCTTTGCAGCACCTGGAGGGCTCAAATTCAAACTATTTGAACTATTAGGGTCCAAATACACAAATAAATGAACCAAAGACTAATAAAAGTGGGTTTAGATAAATATGACCCCTTTAACTCCAACTCATGGAGTGAGTGAAATCTCATTCATTAAATTACCATCAGTTTGATAGGGAAGAGGGAAGAGTCCAGACTGACCCTGTTCCAGAAAGATGGTCCATCAGGGTGAGAAGAGAGGTGGATTCAGTGATTACCCATCATGCCTAGTGCCTACAGTACAAGTGTGTGGGGGCAGGGTTATGATCTGGGGTTGCTTCAGTTGGTCAGGTTGAGGATTAGTAATGTTACGTGTCCACGAAATGATGGAAATAAAAAGTGTGATAGGTTGATTGGAACAATGCCACAGCGGATAAACGCAATAATCAAATCTAACGCTGATCCATCAAAATATTACAATGTGGGACTTTTTGTTGGTCAGACTGTCTATGTCTTTCCAATCACATTATGTCCTGAGGATGTCATGGGGATGGAAAAGATAAACTGATTAAAATCAATATTAACACTGAAAAAAGAAATAAAACAAAAACAAAAGATCAGCATTTATGTCGCACAATCCCACTCCTGCTCAAGGCATACGCAGAGATCTACCAAACCAAAAACCCAAGGCTGATGTCATTGGTCGTCTCCCTGGAGAACACTGGCACTTTCACAGGGTTTTAAGAGTCCTTTATTTGAAGGACAGCCCCCCTACCTCCACAAACTGCAGCGGGAGGTTCAGGTCTGTGGGAAAAGTCGCCCCGCTCTAGTTCCTCCCTGTAACCCCATCATCATCCCCTGTCTATAAAGACCTAGTTGGGACTCCTACCCTGACTCTATGCCCTATAAATGTCTTTACCCTCTCCTCTTATTAGTTCTGAGCTTGTAAAAAGCCATTTAGCCTTGATTAGCCTCCTAGCTTATAAAGCAGCACTGGACCCTGGGCTGGACAAAACTGGACGGGACTGTGACTCAACAAGGCTGTCTCTTTCTTTTAACAGGTCCAATAAATCCCTCTGTCGCTCACTTGACCACTAAACTCTGCAAACGGGTTCTCTTTCTTTGTCCGACGCCTTTTAAGGAAGGAGACAGAAAAAAGTTAAACACTTTGAGCGTGTTTTCAGCCAAGACATTCCCCCTTTTTCCCTGTACCAACCTTTTATTTCCTACAAATGAATATTCATTTATCATGGCTGATTTATATAAAATCACTTACAAAAAGTTGTCACTGCTATAAAAAATGACATCTTTATGTGGCTGTGTCCATCTGAAAACTATTTCGGGAGGAAGTAGAGATGATGTTGGAGGTGCTGAGATTTAATGGAGGAACAGGATCATCTCTCAAGGCCAAGGAAAACAAAAGAAACTATCTAGCGCTAAATGTGACACAGACCAAAAGTTTGTCATCTGGCAACAAACAAGAAAAATCCTTGAGTTTTCGCTACTTTAACCTGACTCATAGTTTTCGGGCCTTTTGAGTGGTGTGGTCAAATATAGCTCCATTTACAATATATCACTGTGGGACTCACAAAAACAAACTTACAGCTCCATTCTTGCTGCAACTTAAAATTTAAGGTATACCCGAGCCGGGAAGTGTACTTGTATATCTGACTTGGCTCCGGCTCAGTGTAGCAATATGTTTTCGTGAAGGTGGGTCCCTGGAGGAAGCTAAATGTCTCTACACTTTTAGGGGAAGCGGCTTTAAAATAAATATATACGAGTAAGTTTAGGCAGCGAGTGCTCGGTCTGATTTGTGAGGTTGTATGAATGTCGGCATTAGTCATGTTACAACTACAGTATATGGCTGTGATAAAAGTCGACTACCTAGAGTGAAAGTGGGTTTAAAAACAGCTGGTTATCAAATCTGATCCTGCACAATCTGAATATAATCAGCAGGGTTGACTTGATACAACATAATATAACGACCGTCATGCATCTGTGATCTCGCAAATGTCAGCACAGCTTTGTCCTACTTTGCTAGACATATCAGTATGGTTTGTTTTGCGGTTCTTCTCATGCAAAGGCCTCCAGTCAATTAGATATCAGTGTGTGTTTCTGTCTGTTTGTGAGCATACTGGGACGACACTTTGGCCTGATGGGTTACAGCACTAAAGTTGTGGCCTTGATCTGAATGCCTGGGATCATAAAAACCGAGGCAGCAACACGGAAATACACATCCATTCATATGCTGGGCTACTACTCCAACTTACTTACTGCCCCACAGGGCTTTTAGGATTGCGCGTTCATGTGTGTAAGTGAAAGCAAGCGAAATTGCAGTGCGTTTCCATCTCCAGTCATCCCTATGGCGAACGGCGAGTGAAGAAGCTAGACGGAGACAGATAGATGGCTCTGCCTCCCCCTCTATTTAGCGCCGTGTCCCCAATGTGTACGGGGCTATTTCTCATTTCATTAGTGTGTGTCTGTGTGTGTATACGTGGCTGAAGACCTCTGCCATCCATCTCAATCAGCCCTGTGTCTTAATCTACTGTCTACCTACATTTCTGCCTCGCTCTGCTTCTCTCTCAACACAAAATTACACATCAATTAATTTAAAAAAAACTCCTCTCGTGCTATTTCCTGCAAATGTTTCATCTACCGGCAAAGGTAATAAATCTCTGGCATGTATGTGCAAAAGAAAAAAAAAAAGTAGTGGTAAATCCCTTTAAAGCATCGTTCTGTGCTGCACCCTGTTAACCGAGGCCTTAACTACACTGACACACCATGATAAAACATTTAAGTCACTATTGATTTCCCCTGCCTCTCCTAGATGTGTGTGTGTGGAGGTCTCAGATGGCCAAAAAAAAAAAAAAAAAAAAGGAAGGGGAGGGGGGCATCTTGTAAGTGCCTGCGAAAAATTGAGACAGAGGACTTGGAAGAAACAAGCAAGAGGAATGGGAAAGAGAAAGAAGAGGGAAAAAGAGAGGAATGTGACTTAGGAACGCTGGAAGAGAAGGCTGATATACTGGACGGGGTGTGTGTGTGTTTGGGGTGGGGGGTGTTTGTGTGTGTGAGTGTGTGGTTGGGTAGAAATCTAGCTTCATCACTTCCAAATTGAGGACAGATTCAATTATTTGCAGAAACCACATGGAAATCTCTCTGCATTGTTCCAGCTGGAGCACCAAATTTGGCAGCAATCGCATTGGCGGCATTGGAGGGGCCATTTATCTTGGAGGGGAAAGAGCATCTCAGGCGTTGTACAAGCATATGTGTGTGTATGTGTGTGTGTGTGTGTGAGCTCATTTATCTTGCAGGGGAATGAGCAGGGGAACGAGGATGCCCCGGGAGGCGACCAGATCATTACCCATCTGGGATCAGAGACAGAGAGAGAGAAAGAGGGAGGGAGAGATTTCACTAAGGTTGCCTCGCGCAAAAGCCGCACACACACAATGTATCAATGTAACGAAAGGAGACAAATCTCATTTTCATTTGGGGACGGAGGGGCACAGAAGCTCCACAAATGCATGCATTTATCGCAAGCAGAGAGGAGTGAGGCAGGGAATTGTTGGAGCCAGCCGGGCCTGCTGACTGCTTGTTCCAATGCAATCATTCAGCTTCTTCTCGGCTGCCTTTAAATGGATGTTTAGAATAAGGTGTGTTCTGCTCAGGGTGGCCACTAAGACCTCATGTTCACACATCTACACTGAAATTCAACCCTATGACCTGCATAGATAAAAGCAACATGCTGATATCAACAACTTGCTCTGTCCAACACTTTCCACAATGCCTGTGTAATGTATAATGTAATATTTAGACTAAATGACAGACTCTGTCATCTCGTTCCAATCTATTTACCTACTCATGTACACGACACGAGAGAAAAACATCACATAAGGGGAAAGAAACGGAAACTGAAATGCTCAAGTCTTAGTTCAAGTGACAGTTAAAGGTCCACAGATTGGGAATGAGATTGAGAGCACCATAAAAGAGTCAGCATCCCTGTCCATATTTAAAAAGCAATTAAAACAAAAACTGCATCTCAAATATGTTTAATTTAAGTCTGTGCTATTGTATCTTTTTGCCTCATGTGCTTGATGTGCTGATACTGTCTAAATTCTACACTGTCTGTATCTATGGAATTACCTTAGGTCATTCTTAGAGCAAGGGTTAGGTTTTAGCTTAGGTAGAAATAGGGATTGTTTTCATAATAAATTGTACTGTTTTGCTTTTAATGTCTTGGGCCGTTTATAAGCTATGGATAGCTTCTGGGGTTACCCTTTTTACAAAATCATATCTTTCTGGAAATTACGGGGTGGGGAAGCAAAATTTACAATGAACATTTAGTTGTTTTTTCTCAGCAGGCACTACGTCAATTGTTTTGAAACCAAACATATATTGATGTCATAATCATACCTAACACTATTATCCATACCTTTTCAGAAGCTTTTGCCCATATGAGTAATCAGGAAAGCAAACGTCAAAGAGTGTGTGATTTGCTGAATGCACTCGTCACACCAAAGGAGATTTCAAAAATAGTTGGAGTGTCCATAAAGACTGTTTATAATGGAAAGAAGAGAATGACTATGAGCAAAACTATTACGAGAAAGTCTGGAAGATACTATTAAAGAAGAATGGGAGAAGTCGTCACCCGAATATTTGAGGAACACTTGTGCAAGTTTCAGGAAGTGTGTGAAGGCAGTTATTGAGAAAGAAGGAGGACACACAGAATAAAAACATTTTCTATTATGTACATTTTCTTTTGGCAAATAAATTCTCATGACTTTCAATAAACTAATTGGTCATACACTGTCTTTCAATCTCTGCCTCAAAATATTGTAAATTTTGCTTCCCCACCCTGTATGAATATAACTTGTATACGCACTTTAAATGATATGTAAATAAAATGTGAACTGAACTGATATATAGGCCAGACATTGATATCGGCCAGTATTTGCTGATATCGGCCAATATTGGTATCGCATATAAGATACCAAACCTTAAATATATGACAGAGTATCTGTGTTCATTCAAAGATAATGTGACTGAAAAACGACACTGTATGGACAAAAGTATTGGGACACATTGAATTCCAGGATACAAAACAATAATTACAAACGTCATAATATAGTTTTATATCGTGACACATAAGATTAGTTTGATTAAATTGTCAACTTTGCTTCCAAAATGCCTCAGACATGTTTTTTTTTACTGAATTTCTCTCAATATTGATTTAGTTTTGTCTTATCCATGACTATGATTTGAAATGTTCTACCTCTACATTTCTACAAATATTTTTTGTGCTCTGACTGTAAATAATAAGTTTCCACCACAGCTTATCATCTAGTTTCTTAGGAGGAAAAATCTCCAATTCAACAGAAATATTGATGTTTTTATCTCAAATCAGCATGAACTGCTGCAGCCATGATGTGTCCCAATATTTTTGTCCATATACTTTCTAAACATCAATACTGTATCGATATCAGCCAAGAATTTTGCAATCTGTGCGTCTGACAGCGGCGTCATTATTATTACCAACGATTCCTCAGTGGCGTGAACAATCTGCCAGTAATTCAAACCAGCTGTAGGAAATCAATCCCACTGTTGAGCTGCCACCTTTCTGACATAAATACATATGTACAAAGTAAAACTCACCACACACACAGCTTATTGAATGCATCCTCTCACTGCAAACATACAAACACAAACAGCTCTCACCTTGCACTGATGTTTCTGATCAATACACTTCAAACTGCCTGGCTTAGTCGCGTTATCTCTTGTGCAGAGATTTAATATGTGGAACACAAAACAGCTGGGGAATCCTTATTAAGATAAAATCAACACTATACTCACGTTATTTTAGTAGGAACATATGACTATGTATGTACAGTATATGCATTGTAGTAACCTCCTAATCTAATTCTAGTTTGAGCTGGCCACTCAGATAAATGCTGCAGTTCAATCAGGTACCCAATGAGGAAGAAAAGGTTCAAATCTCCAATCAATTCCCTGGATGTAACAGTCTTACAAAAGTTGGCAATAGAGATCGGTGATATTTACATTTTGAGTTTTGTAACATATTTTTTATATTGTGATATCTGTAACTTCTTTAGAGTTATTTTCAGCTAACATAAAATGTTTCAATCTTGTTTTCCTTAATATGACTGGGTTATACACTGCAAAAATCAAAATCTTACTGAGTGTATTTTTCTTATTTCTAGTCTAAATATCTCATCACACTCAAAATAAGACATAATCACCTAAAGATTAACTTTTCAGTGAGCTATAAGAACTTATTTTTAGACAATAGATATTGAAAATCTTTTTTCAAGAAATCTTACCAAGATAATTTTCACTTGTTCCATTGGAATTGCTTAATTCAAGATTTTTTTTGGTTTTTTTGCCGCCAATATTATATGCTTATTTTGACATTTTTTTTGCCTAATTTGTCCTGAACCTGTCTGTATTTTATTTGTCTAAAAATTGAACCTAGATGCTTTAACTGTTGTGGTCTGTTTTTTGTTTACTTGTTTGTTCTGTATACTGTACAATTTGTATATAGTATAGTAAGTATAAAAAAAGGAGGTATTGTAAACAGCTCTTTGGGCAGACAAAGAAAATCACTTTAAGAAACAGGGGCTGCAATGGAAGGCGGCTGACCCCAGATCAGTCTTTGTGTGTTTGTGAGTATGTGTGACTGCACGGGGCAAAAGGACATGACGATATGCCAGACATGCAGAAGCAACCAATCAACCAAATCCCTCTTTCTCTTTGCTCGCTTGCCCACAGATGTTCCTCTCGTGCAGTGAGCTGACCTCTATTACCCATGCAGCGGGACATGGTTTGTGTGTGTGTGTGTGTATGTGCATATGTGTGATTGTTTACTTGTGGCAGAATATGGATGAGGAAATGGAAATGAGGGAATTTCACAGAGCTGGCCTTTCACACACAGGGGTTCTAATGGATAGGGCAGCGTGTCTGACTGTGTATGTGTTAAACACAGCTAGGTGAGGGAAATGTGTCTAATCCAGCAGCCCTCCGATGTCATGCACAGGCCAATTCATCAAAAACTGTGTGCAATGAGGCGAACTTATTAATCAGGCAGGACAAATAAACACCAAAAGCTTTAAAAGTGCTAAAAATAGCAGCTAGTTCAGGCTCATCTGCCCAATGTAGAACAAATTTACTCTATAAATTAGCTATTTCCCATGCATCGTGTGTCATTAGATGAAAGCATGTGTTTAGTGTTGAGTATCTGCTGATGTCTCTGCACCCCCATTACTGATTCTAAGGTGGCTCTCTGCTGTGAGAAAACAGGACTGCACAAAAAAAAAAAAAAAAAAAATCAATACCTGAAAAGCCCCTTCCCTGTCTCACACACACACACACACACACACACACACACACACACACTGACAGCAAAAACTTAATCCACACAAAATGCATCATTTATGACCCTCCACCAGTCGAATCTCCCACAAGCAAGAAAACTCATCAGAAAGTCATACATTCACTATGAGAGCGCGTGTGATCCTTCCAATACTGCAGAGGGAAACACAGCAGAGTGATTTCTCTCTTTTTACAGCTAAATCATGATGTGTGAGAATGCGGGTGCATGTTTTTGCGTAACTTACTTTTCGATCTCGCTGTTTTTACAGGTACGAGGGACACAGGAGGAAGAGGAGGAGGAAGAGGGGGTACTGGGGTCTGTCTTGCTGCTCTCTCCGTTGCTTGTTGAAGGCATTTCTATACATACAGGCAACAAGATTTTTTTTTTACATATTCAAGATTAACTGGCTGTTGGCTGACTAAGACAGTTCAGTGAATCATTAACCCATAAAGACCCAAACCGACCACCAAAATCATTTACTGATCTAAAATGTTTAATATCTGTTGATCCACTACTCCAATCAAAATATGTAAATAATTGGTGTAAAATGTAGTTTGACATCTTTTCATGATTATCAGATATGACCCATTTGGATGTTCAGAGGCTCCGTAGTTACCATGGAAACACCGTCATCTTCTATAACATTGATTCACCTGTAAAACCCATGGAGTTGGATCAATGCCAGTGGATGGAGACACTGGGTTTATGTTCAGTTAATGATATATTTCGCTGAAAAGTCACTTTTTCTAAAGTTTTCTCTGTTCTGATACAATAATATCTGAATTACCTCTGAGCTTTTTTGAACATCTATATAATAATGAGAGGATAATATGATTGTAAATGCAAATAAGTCACTGAGGAAATGTTAAATATAGAGGAAAAATTCATTTGTAGGTCACCGCAAAAATAGTTGAAGGTCTTTAGGGATGAAGGAGCAGAACTGCTGACAGTAAATGACAGTGGATGGTAACACTTGGATTATGTTCAGTTAAGGATATACTGTGCTGAAAAAGTCACTACTTGGTGGATTTTCTCTGTTTTTGATATAACAACCTACAACTTTAATCTGTGCTTTTATGAACATTATGTGATAAATATATATTAAATATAATAAAATAGGTAATTTTCACTTAAAAATGCAAAATAGAGAGCATAATATTAGAATAAATGGTGATACATCACTTAAGGAAGGTTAAAAAAAGAGAAAAATTCACTTGGGAACTACCACAAAAGTAGCACTGGGTCTTTATGGGTTAAGATCTTAAAAACACTTTTTAACACATTAAACTTACCATCACTGGCCCATTTGGAGAACTCTGGTGTTATTCTATTGGAGGGCATTCCACCGCTGCAACACAGACATACAAACACACGGATGCATTAGTACAATAAAAGCAGTATTGTTAAGTATCCTGGTAGATTCACTGTCTGGTAATGAGGCTTCGTACTTGAGCACGGCTCCCCGTAGCGCCTCCCTCTCCCTGGCCTCTCCTTGGTCCTCTCCGGCGCCAGAGCAGGGGATGATGTCAGCCTCGGTGTACTGGGCCTTTCCATACTCTAAGGTGTCGTCTCCGTCCACGTCTAGGTCGGCGTCGCTGTCGGCTGCGCTCTCTTTGATACTACACGTGGCAAAGCCTGTTCCTGTGGAGATGAGACCGATTTCCATCAGCTTCGACACAACATAAAAAAAAGACATGGATGCACTCCTTCCACCTGTGTTTTTAAATAAAGGTTGAACACATTTTTATTCTCTGGTCTGTCATCATAACTATAAGCTTGTATTCATCCCTTGTTGTTTCCTGTTCTTCTTGTATTTTTTACTACTTGACACTGTGTTTTAATGTCTTCACACAGATTTTTTTTTAAACCTTTATCTAACCAGGTAGAGTCCTGTTGAGATCGAGACCTGTTTTACAAGGGTGACCTGGCCAAGAGGTCAGCAGCATATAGGCTACCATGAAAGAACTTCTCAGTTACACTGGAAGAAATCTAAATCTTACCAAGAGTATTTTTCTCATTTCTTGTCAAAATATCTCATCACACTTAAAATAAGACATAATCACCTAAAGAGTAACTTTTCAGTGAGATATAAAAACTTATTTTTAAACAATAGATCTGGAAAATCTTAATTATTACAAAGACAATTTTCCCTTGTTCCACTGGCAGATTTTTTTGCTTGAATTAAGCAAAAAATCTTGAATTAAGCCAAAAAAATCTGCCAATGGAACAAGTGAAAATGATCTTGGTAAGATTTCTTGAAATAAGATTTTCCAGATCTATTCTCTAAAAATCAGTTCTTATATCTCACTGAAAAGTTACTCTTTACGTGACTGTCTTATTTTAAGTGCGATGAGATATTTTGACTAGAAATGAGAAAAATACACTTGGTAAGATTTAGATTTTTTCCAGTGTAGTAATAACAGAAAAGTTTGACAGTTTTTAAACTGCAAATTTAGAGGTCACAGTACTTTCAAAACACAGGCACTGCCCAATTGACTCATACTGTCTTGTCCATAAGACGGAACAAAAAGCTTGGAATGAAACAAGTTCTGATATATTCAGCTCCACGTGAAGTGTACTTCAGACAGAGGGGGCAGAAAAGTTGTTCCCCTGTTCAGTCCAAACTCTTGGAATGTTCAAATAATACATTTCAGAAGACTGTAAAGAACATTGACTAGCAGTTCTTTGGAGGACAGGTATGACAGAACCATACCTGGAAGAGCTTTGTGGATTAAGGTCAACCAGTGGGTAAACCTTCTGAAGCTCAAAGACGTCCACTCAGCTTTAGCGTGTAGTTCACAGTGATGATTAAGGTGATTACAACCAGTAATAAAACGTAGTGCACAATAGTAAACACTGTTCAAGGCTTGTAAACATTTGGCTAAGACACTCATTGCCATAGTCTAACATTGGTAGATAGTAACGGTAGATAGTGAATAACTCTTAAATTTGAGCACAGATATGTAGAAATCAAAACTTTAACTCAGCTGAAGCCATCAACAATCCAGGACCAAATTAAAAATGCGCAGATAAGTTGAAGCGAGGCAAGAAACGCATTTGGTCAGAGACCGAATTTAGACTTGAGGTGAGCAGATGAAGACTGACATTTTACCCATCAATCTCCTAGTGGCAGAGAGAGAGAGAGCGAGCACGAGGGAGAGTGCAGAGAGTGTGGTGTGTGTGTGTGAGTGTGTGTGAGTGGCACTTCTATAAACCCAGTGATGAACGCTCAGACAAACCCTTACCGCAGCCTGACTGCTCCCTTCAGCTCCACTTAGCCGCCGAGCCGCCTGTGTGTGTGTCCGACACTTAGAGGCGTCTCTTCAGTGTTTGTTTGAGACTGTCTGTCCCTCTGTCACTTAGGCCCTGTCTCTCCAACCCCTTGAAGGTATGTGTGTGTGTGCGTGAGTGTGCGAGTCTGCCTACCTGTCACTTACACCATGTCTATCCAACCACGCAAAGGCAGGTAGGTGTGTGTGCGTGCATGACACTTAAAGGTGGATAGATATGTGTGTATGTGTTTCACTTAAGACTCTGAAGCTGTCTCTGTGTGTCTACCCGTGACAGGCCTGACAGCCATCTTATTTACACCTATCCCAATTTCTACAAGCTCTCAGCTGGACTAGTGTGCTCAGTGTGTGTGTGTGTGTGTGTGTGTGTGTGTGTGTGTGTGGGACCAGATGCAAGCCCGACAGAGCTGACAGCCATCTTATTTAACCCCCCTGTCCCAGTGTGTGTGTGAGTCTTCATACTAGACTTCCTATAACAGTAGGTCTCAGTGCACTACTCGCTGCACTATAGTGTCTGTGTCAAATTGCAAATCAGCTGCAAGGGCCCGTCTCCAAGGATCTTCTGGGATTTAAACATCCGCTGCTGCTGCTGCTGCTTCTCGTCCTACCTAACTCTGTAATTCATTTCACCCATACTCTGGGAAAAAATAAAAAAAATTATTGCAGAGAAGAGAGAATGCAAGCGTGGAAGGGCTAAAAGCTGCTGCGATAAAATGCACCACCAGTGCTAAGCCCTTTTACAGCGGGCCCATGGTTTTTAGTGATCAAATAAAAAGGACCTTTTAACTTTTATTTGGTCTCGGCAGCTGAGGGGAGCATATGGGCACAATGGCCATGCAGTGTAAATCTAGTAGCCCGCTGGCTCAACTCGACTACTGATGGTATAGATTTTCAGAGAATGGCAGAAGGAAAAAAAGAGCAAGTTATGCAGTGAAAAAGTATGATATTTTCATGCAACTTCATCGTGACTTAGATCGCTAGTGCTTCTTTTTCATACTTCTGACTAGGGATGTACCGATGCCGATACCAGTATCAGGTATTGGTCCGATACTGAGTGCGTGTACTTCTACTTGTACTCGTAAAAGTACTCCGATACAAACATACCAATACCACTTTACAGCAGTGTGACGTTCACAGTTAAGTAAAGCAGGTGCGCGGTGGAGGAGTAATGTCAGCAGTGTTGAGACAAAAGTAACGGTGACTGAAAGTTACGTTTAAGACACATACGGATACAGATGGAGCGTTCTATCCATCCTCTGCCTACACTCTGTACATAATTCTGTCCATTTTCCCGGTGCTCGCAGATATGTACCCAGATGGAGAAATCAGAGCGGTATCACCAGGAACTGTGGAGGTAGCGGATCTTTTCAAAGAGCGACTGTGTGAGTTGGTGAAAAACTACTGACATATTTATGACAACTACCCCCATCAGTATCAATATTAGTATCCACATTAACGTTATCTCCTGTCATCGCCACGTTTGCTATTATTGACCATCTTCTTTTTTGTCTCAAAAAACATTACTCTTCTTCATGATATTTGGCAAGTATGGTTAATTAAGAGCAGCGCCCCCTGGTGGATTAATTGAGAAATGCTCATTCCAACGTATTAAATGTCAGTAACAGCACTTTGTTCCAGTCAGACTAATGACAACAACAATAAAGAACATTTTCAAAAGGAACTAAGAACTGTAATGGAATTATTAAGTACTCATTTTGGTACTCGGTATTTTCAAGTACTCAAATGTAAGTACTTGTACTTGTACTCAGTCTGGAAAAAAGTGGTATCAGTGCATCCCTACTTCTTACCATATACCAACCACTGGACGCAAATGAAATAGCATTAACAAGTAGTGCTTAATAGATTTTTTTCTGGTTTTATTACCCTCTGCCCTCACTGCAGGGTATTGTCATCAGTTTGTCATCCGTCTGTCCATATATGCAAAAACTTTGGTGTGGACTAAAGGCAGAGGGTTTTCAAGTGTTCACATTATGTTTTTTTTAGTTCACTAAACTATTTATCAGGAAAAATTCTCAGCAAATTAATCAATAATGACCATAATCATTAGCTGCAGCCCCAGTGTTAAAGGTGACTTGTACCAAGTTTATACTTGGTTCAGAGTAAGTTGAATGTGAGGACCAGTATCACCATATTCTGATGAAAAAATGTCTGAAATTGAATAGATCTTTATTGTCGCTGTCACAAGAACAATGAAAATCTGTTAAGCGGCTCTCTTCTGTTGAGCAGCGAAAACAGTGCAAAAAAAGACAATAAAAATATTACAATGAATTCTAAAAAAATGTAGACAATGTTCAAAAGCTACAGGATAAAATATTAAAAATAGCTACATATACTACTAAAAGCTACTGAAATATATAAAAACCTAACTCTATACCAGTTAGCTTTTTGAGATCAGAATAAACGTACAAGTGTATCATATTCCCACATACCCTTAAAGGTGGATAGGATGAGGCACGTGTATCTGTGTTTACTTAAAAACTAGATTTCAGGTGGTTTGATGTGTGCGTGTCCACACTAAGAGTTTGTGCTGCGTTCATTGGGAATATACGTGTGGTGTGTTTGCTCTATGTGTGTGCATGTCTCTTCCCACTGCTTCTATCTGTCCCTCTAAGCAGTCTTGGCAGGCCAATCTAATCTGGCCAGGGAAAGGTCAGACCCACTCTAACTGCCTTTCACTCACATTATGCACCGACACCCCTCCCCCCCCCCTCCTTTTTTACCTTTTCTTCTTCTCACTCTTTCTCTGTATTATAACTCCATCTGTATTTTTTTTTGCCCTTCCCTGGGTTTTCCAAGCATACTACTACTCTTCTTGCCTTCATCACTCTTTTATTCCCTTTCATCCTCTGTCTTCTCTGTCCTTAGTCCTGCTCAGCAAACTGTTTCACCACCTTTCAGGTAGATAAGCAGTAGCAGTAGAGGATAAATACGCACATACCAACTCTCGCAGTGTATTCATCTTACACCTCCTGAATATTGTTGACTCTTACACAGTAATGACGACACATCTGCATACTGTACATGTGTTCGTGGCTGGGCTACGAGTACAGATCTGAAGAACCAGGCGACATCAGAAGGCTCATCGGCCTGACTGACAGCCCGGATCAACCAATCGACCGACCTTGGCGACATCCTGTTACCATAGCAATTATCGGGACTCCCTAAGAAGGAGAGAGGAGGGGTGTCAAAGGTCATCGCAATATCTTTCTGCCATTTACAGGTCAGATAGCGAGGGGGAGATGGGGAAAGGGACACAGACACAAAGACTTGAGACGCCATCTTTGAAGTCCGTTTACAAAGCAGAGATTTCTCCTCTTGCTCCTCTTCTCAATCCCCCCTGGGCCATCTCAACCTGCAATAATCCCCTCCTTTTGCTCCTCTGTCTCTGAGGACGGCCTGATATCAAACCTATGGATCTGTCTGCCTGCCTGTCTGTCTGTAGCAGCCTGATGGAGATGTACTAGTTTGCTGTAAACTCTGACTACATGGTGCATTTTGCAGCTAGGTGTAAAAAAAATGACCCAAAAATTGAAGGAAAAACAAAGAGGAAAGAATACGAGCAGCAATATTAACTCAGAAAACTTAAGTTTGCAACTACTGTCATTAAGTGCATCATTTTTGGTTAACTGACTTCAATTATTGTTTACTAGTCACTTTGATTGGTTTTGGAATGCTAAATGCTAGTTTGATGTGGGATCTTTTTATAATGCACTTCTGCAACTGAAATGAAGTCACAATATTGTGAGGAGCAACATAACTGAACAGCTTTTTGACATCTTGGTATGAAAATTGATCATAAAAAAACAAAAAACAAAACTAAGGTGCCTAAATGGTTAAAAAACAAACACTACAAAACCTGTAAAACATTTCAGACAGTTAGCCAGTAAAGCACTAGGCATAAAAATACATGCATAATAGTTAGAAATGCTACTAAATGTCACTAAAGTTAAAGAACGGGATGAATGTGGCAGAAAAAAAATTTGTGTCAGAATGCTGATCCACTGATGGAAGAAACATTGTCTAGTTAGTAAACTAATTGAAACTATGAATAAAAAATAAACAATGTGAGAAAAATGGAAAGTAAGAACTAAGTTGCAGTGACTTAGAGCCTCCTGCAAAGTTATGTATTAAAATCTACTAACTTTCCACTTCATGAAACAGACAGACGGACGGACAGACAGTCCACTTGACAGATAAAGAAAACTGTCTGTGCTATGAGGGTCCTTTCAACCTGGCTAAGCTGGTGCGAGACACAGGGAAGTCTTCCACACACAGAGTTGAATCATAAACTGATCTTGTTCGATTTTTTCCTCCCTGCCCCCTCCCCTCTCTCCCTTGAAAGAGTCCCCCCCCCCCCCCCCGCCTTTCTTCCTCACACTCTCAAAAGGGAGAGAAGGATGGTGGCACTTCACAGAGGGATAGGCCCTCTCTTCATCCCGCCAGCTGAGGAGACCCCCCTGCAACATCTCTATATCCGTCTAGCTGCTCGCCGGCTCTCGAAAGCCTGCTGGATTCAGCGGCGTCTGTTAGAACCACCGAGGAGCTTTCAAGGCAAAATCCACCTTCTGAGCCTTGTGTTGAGTGTGTGCAGCTTTGTCTCTGTATGTGTGTTTCATGTTGCTCTCCCCAGGCCACCTCAGTTATCTATGTCACATCACAAGGCGCCCTATTAGAGCGTGGCAGAAGGGTCCTATGTCTGCTCGTTTAACAACGTTAAAGAGAGATGGAAGGATGGGGGGAGGGGGGGGGGCAGCACTGGGGAGACGGACAGGTGGGGAAGCCACCTCCCACCAATGGTCTTTGGCTAGGTTTAGTTGAGATTTCAGCATTGATCTGTCTTGTCTCCTCTCTCCCTCGCTGGCTTGTAGAGAGGGAAGGAGGGAGGCCGGTGAGGCTCAGCGTGAGTGTTTTTAACAATGGATCGAACAGGAACGAAAAAAAGAAAGGAGGAAGAAGGAGACATGAAGGCGAAGGCAGAGCCAAGACAATCTGGAACCTTCTTACACTTCATTTACCAGAGTTTCTGCAGGATTTAACAGGTTGAAAAACCAGTATGACCACGTTATTAAACTGTTATGGATGTGATTTAGAAATCCTTGCAAAAATGTACAAGAAAAGGAGAGAAAATCTGTTTTTAGTGATGGTCACAAGGTGAAAGCAGAACAGCTGGGTGAAACCAGGTGTTTATTGAGTCTCTAATGTCTTTATCACCTTAGGTTTCTGTTACAGGTTTCACTCCAACAATGGACTATAATATTTAGAATGAAAGTTGTTTTATACTACAAGTGTTGCTGGAATTCTTAACCTGCAAGTTTTCTCCTTCTCCATACACCTTGGAAGTAGGTGAAGCTGTGCCAAAACCTTCTGCTTTGTACCTTTCTATCTTCTAGTTTCCACTACTGTCACATTTTGAACTCTTTCAGGACTCACTGAAACCCTTTTGTGCCTACATGTTCATGGAACTTAGAAAATTATGACATAGAAACTGCAAAACTTGTCGGCAATTTGCACTTACTTTGAAAATATGTTGATTTTAACAAAAACAGTTTGGGTCTAACTCAAGAAAACACATTTTTAAAAAGGAATGCAAATGGACCCAATGATGGATGAACATCAAATTACGAATCTTGGATATGCTCAGGGAAATGAGGTCACCTGAATGAAACTATAAGTTTGAAGAATTTCCGAGCTAAGACCTGAAACAGACAGTGACAGAGAGCTAAGTGGGAGCTCTGTAGGTGTGCTGTGTCAGAGCAGCCGCTGTGTTCCCCTGTGACCAGCTCCCCCATCCAGTTCTATAATTGCATTTCTGGGTGCACACACACATACACACACACACATATACACATAGTGGTGACCAGTGGGTCAATTGCCCAACTAAATGTGTTTTCCTTCCCCTTGCTAAGAGGGTTGTGGAGGGCCGAGCCAAAGCTGAGCTGGGCTGACCCCGGGCCAACCCACGCTGCCACCAGACCACTGGCACCATTACAGCTCCCTGGTTGCATTCAGTGGTGGTATCACACAGCTAACACTGCTCACACTGGACAGCAGGAGAGTGAAAGACAGATGAGCAGAGGGACAAAGGAAGGAGGGGAAGCGGCGCTGATGTGATCGACAACACAGCAAACTGTTTTACCTCAACGCAACCAAGGACGTGACAGGACAGGTGTGAAATACAACCAGTGTGGCATTGTGTGTTAGTACCTCTGAAGCCTCCCTCCAGTAAGGCTGTAGCTCTGATCCTCTTCTGCCCCGCCCACTCGTACTCTTCAAAGCCCCGCCCATTCTCGCCATCCATGTCTGCGGAGTCGTCATCGCCTAATGCGCCCTCACGCTGAGACACAAACAGTAACATGAGTTTATCAGAAGAAACTTGAGTACAGTTTATCAATTACGCTATGTAAAATATTGTATATATACAATACTGTGTACAAGGCTTAGGCCACAATTTATTTATGTTGTTTTAGCAGAGTCGAAATGAGCATACATATCTATTTCTCATTCTCTTTTCTTTAGATATGAGAAAAAACAAAAAATAGGTGCACAGCCATGAAAGACACATAAAAAAAAACTGAAGTAAATGTGTTGTAAAGGTTAAAGTCACTATTTAGTATGACCTTTGACCCTGTGGCTAGAAGGAGCACATACAATTAGGAAATTTTGATGTGTTTTAAATGAAACCTGATACAAAAAAAATCTGACAATTATATATTGCTTGAACAAAAGTGACAAAGACATGTTAAGTGCAAAGGGAAGTCACACTAAATATGACCACTTCGGTTTGACGTTTACTAAAACCAACAAACCTAATTTTGGCTCATTTGCACAGCCCTTTATTGGCATATATTAATTCATTTTCAGATTTTACACTAGATTGAAGTTTCTGGCTTACAAGACTATTTTAATATTTTCAGAAATGGTAAAAGATATGCCAGATTTATGCAACATGCTCTACTTGTGCCATACCATAAGTAGGATAAAAGTGTAGGTAACGCAGACACAAAGTCATTACTTTAAGCCCGGGTTTAAATTTTGGTCATTTACAAAACAAATACAGTTACATCTCACATTGCACAGTACAATCCTGCAACAACTAAATCATGCAACTACAAGAGAAGTACTAGTATCTCTACAACTAGTGATGGAAACAGAGGAGGAGTCATGATTAGTAGTGATGATTTTATTGTGCTTTTTTTCTACACTGCAAAAAAAGTGTGCGCATGTGTAAGAAAGAAGACCAATGGCAAACAGCGACAGGAGAGTCTGCCGCTGGGCTGGCCATCATCAAACTAAATCTACAACTGTTATGCTCATTATCGAGCTACATGCCAGTGAGTGGGGTGCAACCACTTCATATGGGATAAACTGTAGGTATGTGCGTTAAAATATCGTTTAGAGATGTTTTGCAGTCGCTAAATGCATTTGATCAGTAAACACAGGGTTAAAATAAAGAATACATGCAGTATTTCATTATTGGGCGAGGTCGAGGTTGTCACAGATGGACAGCCCACTACTTTCTGATTCATAACTTTTGGCCCAGAAAAATTAAAGACAAATATTACTCGTAATTGGAAAGGTCTAAATGCCATCTTAAACATACTCAAAGGGCAAACGTTAGTTTCAAAAATTTTTTAATGAAAAATATCAAACACTAAAATTAACGGCTATTTTTTGCAAGAACTACAAAGTTCTCAAAAGTGAAGTTCCTCTGACATTTTCATCCTAAAATGTACTCAGTGTATACCTTCAACCCTGTATTTTACTACCTAATAATTGGTTAGAGGAAAAAATATTTTATCATACCTAAGCAGCAAGAGTTTTGACAAATGGCAGCGTCACGGATAGATAACAAAAGTAAATGTCAAATTAAACATTTTTTTATTTCAACTATCAATATTGTATACATTTTTAATAATATTTACAACATACAAATAATATTAACATTACATTCAAATGTACTTTACATAGATATATCAAATATCAAATTATTTGGAATAAATTTAGTTTATTTATAAGAGTTTATAAAATGAACCCAGAATGACAACACAAAACTTTGTCACTTTCCAAACATTCACACTCATAAAATGCCTCCAATTTTTTTTCACACTTTTTTTCTCATTTCAAAATACATTCTCCTGAAAATATAAGTTTGGTATGGATTATTGTAATTAAATTTTTTTGACCAGATGTTAACCTTCCCTTGACCTCGCCCAATTAAAGATCTATAATATAGGCAAAAGCAGTGCTCTTTTCAATGCTGTACAGCACATGCAGGGTATGCGGTCATAAACACACTCAATGCTGTGTGTACAACTGAAAGTGGAACAAGTATCAAGGTTAAACCAGGTCCCACAAACGTCATAATGTCTACACTTAATTATCTATAACAAGTTGGAGCCTGGGAGTCCTTGAATCCCAGTGCTTTTTACAGTTTTCCCATATGCTGTGAAGGCATTCCTGCTATTTAAAAGAATCAGAGATGTGGTCAGTATCTACAGTCGCTACTGGTTGAAATCTGCACAGTTGTACAGAGGTGATGGTGTAGACAGCATCTACAGGAAGTAAAGAGCTGCCGGGTCAGTATCTACAAGAAGAAGAGGACTTAAGAGGCTGTCCGACTGGCAGTAGGCGGGGTCCAGGCCCAGATTGTACTACCTGGATCAGGCATTGTTCCACATGTCTACTCATCTCCTCCTCGCTCCCAGCCAATGGGGCGCTGCACAGCGGACATACCTGGCCCCCCTCCTCAGGCTTCCTCCTCTTCATCTTTCCTATACGGGCTGAGAGAGACAAACACATTCATGTAGTTTTGCTGTGATTTTAAGAGTTTCTATACCTAATATCACAAAATGTAACAAGACAAAGTACCCCACCCCCCCACTCCCTTGCAGACTACACCCAGGGTATAATCTGTAGCGAGGTTATGCTAGTCTTAGAACTTAAAGTTTCAGGATATTATAACTTTTATTATATTATGAACAATCAAATTAATTGAACATTAAGTTACAATAGCATTTTAATGTTTTGTATTTAATGTGTTTTTATTTTAATGTGTAAACACGAATGAGAAATGTGGTAATAATCTTTGATCTTTGAAGAAGTCTAATATTTTTACTGACTGAAGTTTTTCTAGTTGAAGCAATAAAAGTAATAATTGCTTACAGTTTTAGATTTCAGTGAGTTTGCTTTTTCATATCGTAGTTGACAAAGCAGTACCCCTAATAAAATGCTGAAAAATTAAGTAAATCTTGTGTATATCCCTCAACACTACTGATATCATGGGGGTATAATCTGGCCTAGGTCTCTTTAACTCTGGGTATAGTCTGGATGGGGGTATACTTTGGCCTGTTTCACCGAGGCACACTCTGAAGAAGACTTGACGGTTATTTAAGTCATATTAATGTTCGCAGATTTAGCCAAAATGCAGTGAAATGTGGCTCTGCCCCCTCAGCTAATGGCTCTAAAGTTGGCTCTTTCAAAAAGACGAAAACCCAACATGACACAACCATCTTTCCCTTCACTATTCTACCCATTCTCTGCATCCACGCCACGCCTCTCCCTCTGTTCCCTCCTTCCTGTCTCAGCCTCCCCCTCCAACACACACACACACATTTAATTAGAAATTTAACAGAGCAGAACAGCCGTCACTGCGCCCCGAGTCTCTGTCGTTTTTTCTTAACTGCAAATGGCGCATGGGGACATTAATTTTTAGCTGGCTGGAAAAGCATGGGAGGCCGTAAGGGACCATGGCGAAACATTTTAGAGGGGGGGGCACATGAGGCGATAAGCTATAACTGCAAAAGAAGAAGATGGAGGGAGTGAAGCTGGGAGAGTTAAAAAGAGAAGTGGCCTCTTCCTCCTTGCCAATTCTCCCCTGACGCTAATCGACGGGAGCGTTGTTAAATAGGGAAGAGAAAGGGCTGCTAATTAGCTCCGGCAGGGATTCCCCCCCACCCCCCCCTCAGCCATTATACACCACAAGAGGATGAGTCCTGGTTCCTCATGAGGGCAGGCAGAAAGTAATGGAGGGTCAAGTTTAAACTAAGGGCGGTTTCTCATCTCGTCTGGTGTAAACTTTAAGACATCTCAGTTTGATCCGATCCATATTTCCAAGTGCGAGCCCTCCTTTATAACACGCCATGAACCTATCAACTGGGTTTGGTTCCCCACAAAACAAGAGGCAGCCTCAATCGAGGTCCAACGGAACTACAGCTACACTCATTTATAGTGAGTTTGTTTAGACTTTCAGGCCAATTAGAGGAAGTTATGCAAGGTTATCATCCCAAATAAAGAAGATAAATAAATAAAAGACCATCAGACATGAATTATATTCACAATCCCAGCCTATGAACCAATCAGTGATAAGAACAGGGAGAAGATACTGATAGATGACAATAGCAGAACGTTCCTAAAGCAACTGGAGTATCTAATCATGAACCTTGGTTTAAAGCTGTATATGACTTTCATCACCAATTTTTCATCAAATCTGTAAAACCTGAAAGTCATAGCCTAACTATCACAAAACCGTAAGTCTTTCCGTAATTATGCACTTGAGTTTCTTCCGTCATGGTGAACAATTTCGAACTGTACTCCACCATAAACAATCCATTTGTTTACAAAGAGAGCCAGTACATCACACGGGCATTTTCAGAAATCTGTCGTGATGTGCATTGTGGGAAGCGGTGCCCCACACAGCCACATTATGGCCGCAGTGGCAACAAACACAGAAATGGCTTCATTGCCTCTTGTTACTGTAGCTGTGCGGAGCTCTGCTTCCCACAATGCACGTCGTGAAAAATTTCCGAAAATGCTCGAGCGACCTACCAGCTCTGTTTGTGCATTGTTTATGGTGATGTACACTACGAAATTGTTCACCGTAAAGAAAGAGATTCAGGTGCGTAATCACAGAAAGACTTATGGATTTGTGATACTTAGACTATGACTCAGGTTTTACAGATTTGATGAAAACTTGGTGATTAAAGTCATACGCAGCTTTAAGCTTTCAGGAGTGAAAAGGCCCCAAGTTACCAATATCTGCTTCATGGGCTCTGGCTCAAAAAGGTGAATTTAAAATTGTTTCAAGACTTATATGTTGATATATATATATATATATATATATATATATATGTTGATGTTTAATAAGGGATCAGTGCAATAACAGAATGTAAACTTGTGCGTAAGTGATGCGTTTCCGCTTGTTTTATATCAGCTTTTTTTTTGTTGCTGTTTTTATTTGTATGTTTTATATTGGATTTTATGTATGACGTACAGATTGGATGGTACTTTTAAATATCATTGTACTTATTACAACGACAATAAAGATATTCTATTCTATAGTACAAGTTGCCACTGTTACAAATTCCTTGAGACGGACATGACACTGATGTGAAATAGACAGGGGCCTAACTGTGACACTGGCTCTGATCTCAGAACTGTGGACCCTGGTTCATTAAATATTCAGTATCTTCCTTTAGGAACAATAACAGTACACTATGAGAGGCTATAAAAAAAACTCAGATATGACATTCTTACAATCACTGAGGGGGACAGGGACTGATGACGGCTGATACAAGACAATTAAAGGTACATGCTATATTTTATACACTTGTTTGAGCAGCTCATCATTAAATAGTGAGACATACAGCCGTTTTCACAGCAAATACTAATTTGTCACATGAGGACGTACTTTATTACCTATAGCGACAACATCATCAAAGCATCAGGCCCTGTGTAATGACTTTAATTTACATGTCAGAGAGCCTCGGACTTGTTTCTGCCTATTGTATTTATGCACATCTAACTGTCTGAACACTGGTGATTCATCCTTTTTGCTCTTTAATTCTTCATGCATCCCACTCCTGTCCTAGATGAGCACCTGATTCCTTCATACACACTTAAATTTAGTGTTTTTGGACCTAGTGAAGGAGCTACTGCAACTTTCTTTTCTTTGTGAATGTTTGATATTAACACCTGCGCCACAGATGGATGCCCATTGGTTCTCCAAATTTACTATACAGGGTGGGGAAGCAAAATTTACAATGAACATTTAGTTGTTTTTTCTCAGCAGGCACTATGTCAGTTGTTTTGAAACCAAACATATATTGATGTCATAATCATACCTAACACTATTATCCATACCTTTTCAGAAACTTTTGCCCATATGAGTAATCAGGAAAGCAAACATCAAAGAGTGTGTGATTTGCTGAATGCACTCGTCACACCAAAGGAGATTTTGCGATAAATCTGTCATTTCTGCAGTTCAGAACAGCATCGACAGTGAAGATCTTTTCATCTGAAAAGATCGTTACAAAGGAGGACTTTTTCTTGAACCATGTAGTAATTTTCTTGCACCTTTCCAATCTCTTTTCCTTCATAGCTGTTGTCAACAAGTGTTTTCGTGTTCTTGTGTAAGATTTTAACTTCAAGTCATATTTTACTGCATTTCTAACGGTCTTGTTGTCTACCTCAAGCTCAGTTGCCATTTTTCTCATGGATTTGGTTGGATCCTTTAGGATTTTGGATTTGAGAGCTTTAATAAAAGCTTTGGTACGTTTTTTGTTGCTTCCTCCACTTCCAGACTTTCTTGCAATAGTTTTGCTCATAGTCATTTTCTTCTTTACATTATAAACAGTCTTTATGGACACTCCAACTATTTTTGAAATCTCCTTTGGTGTGACGAGTGCATTCAGCAAATCACACACTCTTTGACGTTTGCTTTCCTGATTACTCATATGGGCAAAAGTTTCTGAAAAGGTATGGATAATAGTGTTAGGTATGATTATGACATCAATATATGTTTGGTTTCAAAACAATTGACGTAGTGCCTGCTGAGAAAAAACAACTAAATGTTCATTGTAAATTTTGCTTCCCCACCCTGTAATGTCTCAGGGAGCAGTCTTGTTGAGTTCATTTGTATTGTTCAATCAAAAATCTATGTTATTTTTAATTTGCACAACAAATTACTCAAGCAAAAAGTATTCTTATGATACTGATGTTTCTTTTAATAAAAGTAATAATTGCACCACAGGTACAATGTTGTTGGGGTTGAGGGGGGCTTGGAGATTTTTTGTGCTCCAAAGGGGGGCCCGACAGAAAAAGACTGAGAACCACTGGGATAAGCAAACATGATGTTGATGCATTTTTTTTTGTCACAACCTGTGATATTCAGGGCCTAAAACCCTCTTTCCCCAAAGAGTTTTCCAGAAGGAATTTTTTTTCAGTAACTTTTACTGAACTTTTCATGTGGATGAAAGACAAAGATACAGGAGAAAATATTCTTTTTTTTTTTTTTTTTTAAACAAATATCATACGACGCTATTCTTCACTGAGGGAAAATACTACATATAAGGTGACAAAAAAAAGTATATGTAGATAAGCAACTTTCACAAAATAGCAGATAAAAAGCTCCTAAATGAGCTCTATTTGCATAATTTACAATAAATGATAAGTATATACAACACATTATATAATATTACCAATAGCAATGTTGCTTTCTCTTATTTACCACCAGAACTTTTATTTTTTCATTCATGGCCAATTAAGAACCTGGACAATGCAATCATCACCTTTAACCATTTTAACCCTTTCATGCATGAATTATGAGAACCTTAATCAAGATTTTTTTTTTCCTGAGTGTTTTATTCCTCTTTAGGCATGAAAAAAAACAAAACAATGTGATTGAATTTTTTTTTGTTTTTAAATCAACCTGTTTTTCATGGAGTTACAAAAATGTCAACTCAGCTACACCATGAATTTTATTCTTGAAGCAAAGAAACATGTCTTTAAAACCCAATATCATAAAGTGATATAAAAACAGTGAAATGAAACCATGTTTAATGCAGCTAATCTGATGTTTTCTCACATTTTAACATATTCTAATACTAGTTATTACTCACTTCATGGAGATAATATGCAAAAAATAAATATTAACAATTGATTTCCACTCAAGAACAGCAAAGTTACAATAATGGTATGAATTGCAGTTTATGAAATGACGCATAAGTGTCCACTGTGCTGGTTGATATGGAACTAAAACAACAAAACTCATGAATATACAAGAGAACAGCTGTAGAGTAACTGTCCCCTGTAGTGACCACTATGTATGAAAGGGTTAAAATAATTTTCATAATATCATCCTCCTCTTATCGACATTATTTAACACGTAAAAGATAAAAATACCTGCGTACATACCATTCAATCTTGTTTGTCTGTTTGCCCGGACCCGTAAAAATGTCTGCAAGAACAAGGGGAAAAAACAAACAAGAAACATTCATTAGATTATAAATAATCATTATATTGTGCATACATGAAGGAAATTAATATATTAGGCTAAGATTACTTTGGATAGTGAAAGTCTGTGTGCACAGGCTGAAGCAATGTACAGAAAAAAAAACCCTACTTCTCTCTTGTTTTCGACTTCCTCCATAACACTTTGACTTTCACTCACTGCTGCTTCAACAGCAAAACTCTCTGCCGCACATTGAAATAATGCGCCTCCGGATATCGAACATAACTGCAAACACTAGCTTGTATCTACATTTTTGTATGGATGGAAAAGGATTGAAAGTGGCGCCCGTATCGGCAAAAACCACTCATGTCCGGCGCCATGTTGGCTTGTTTTGATCATGTGACCGCGCTGGAAACCGGAAGTGGGGCGACGTAAGATGCTGTTACGCACGTCGTCCACTAGGGGGAAGCAGCGAGTTTCAGTAGACTGTCTGCTCTTAGAAATGAGGGTACATAACAGGAAAAGTACTACAATGAAAACTTGTTTTATACTTTATCAACTAATGAATGAAATAGACTTAAAAAGAAGTCTGAAACTAATAAAATACAGCCTATTATTTATGATCAGTGGATTAATTATTAGTTTAATTGTAGTCTAGTGGTTGTAGTTTGAGACACACTGTCACCCATGAAGTTGGAATCAAATGTTTTTACCTCTTATTATGAAATGATTGTGACAATTTGATTAATTTTTGATAGATAAAATGTAACTAGACTCAGTCTGTAATCATTGCACCTGGTCAAAGGTGGTTACTGATGTGTATAAATAGGAATAAAGTAAATAGTTGATTTTATTATTACTATTGTTTCCCCTATTCTTATTTATTTTGAATGTGTTGTGTTTTTAGGGAGATGAACAGAATAAGAATTTCATTGCGTAGTATAACTACCTGTTTTGCTGTGCATATGACAGTAAAAAACTCTTGAACTCTTGAACTAAAAAATAGGAATGTGTCTGAAAACAAAATTATTCCAACTTTATGGGCAATAATGTAGTCTTTAGCTGGTTTAAAGTCAGCCTACATTCTGATGCAGCCTAGAATAGTATGTTTAATTTATACTGTATACGGTCACAAGATACGATAAAATAATCCTTTATTAGTCCCACAACTGGGGATTTTTGCAACGTTACAGCAGCAGAGGGATAATAATATTAAAAATGGGTCAAGTCATGCGCCCGTTGACTTTGAATCAAAAAATTTGAATTGAGATACTGATTTCAAACTTTTTGTAGTTCAGTAGTATAACATCTTAAGTTTCTAAATTCATTAAAATTTTTGCCAAAAAAGGATTTTCAAGAAAATTATGGAACTTTTTATACAAACTAAATTCAGTCCCTCGGAAAGTTCTCTAAGAATGAATAATAACATAACTTATCACTGCTATAATTTGAAATCTCAATCATATATTTCTGTTTTCAATATAGTTTTATGACCTTTTACACACCCTTTTATCATTGTAAAAATCATTTTGTCTGAAAAATTGGTGCAAGTTGCTTTTTTAAGTATTTTAATAGCGGATGGTGCTGGTTATGTAGGGAATTTCACTTTTCTCAAAAAACGTTTTTTTTTTTTAAATTACTCATTAATCAAATGAGCTAAACCAATGGAAATTTCTGAAAGAAAGCATTTAACCCTCTGCTTAAGCATGGCTTCACTGGAATTTAAGATTATTTTGTCACTAATCGAAAAAAAAAAGATTTATTTTTTTTCTCTACATAACCAAAAATCGGTCTCGACATGAAATAGCTAGCTTGTGAAGGATTTTTTTCTTTCACTTTCGATAGATTTAACTTTTCAAATCAATAATTATGATTTTCTATTGTCTTCATATGGATTTGGTATACATGAATATTACATTCTCTGGAAAATATTTCCTCTTAATAGAGATCAAAGGGTAGTTATCCATCTGTATTTATACAGATTGAAGTAAGAAATATCAGAAGTATAAAAAAATAGCCTCACAATAAACCTTAAAACCTTTTAAATCACTGTGTAATCAAACAATAAAAGTTTGGTAAAATGGAAAACTATGATACAGGCTATTTAGGTTTAAAGGATTCATAAATTATTCAAACGTAGAGCATATTACTAAATGTCTACATGGTCAGGTTTCTTTACTAAATTAAAAATTGTTTGACAAAATCAGCAGCTCAGGCCTCAGTAAATGGTAACTGCTGCAAGGTATGAAACCTCATTTGTCCAATCAGCCTTCACTGTTAACCCTCAAAGGCCTAAACAGCAGAACTGACCAGAACCATCTACTGATCTGTAATGTTTTACGACTTCTGAACCACAAATCCTATAATACATGTAAATAATTCAGGGAAAAATGCAGTTTGTCGTCTTTTCATGGTCATCAGAAATGACCCATTTGAACGTTCAGAGGCTCCGTAGTGAATGTGGAAACACCGCCATCTTCTACAACACTGATTCACCAGTAAAACCCATGGAGTTGGATCAATGGCCGTTGTTGTAGACACTTGTTTTTAGGTTCAGTTAATGAGATATTTTGCTAAAAAGTCAATTTTTCTTGAGCTTTCTCTGTTCTGATATAATAATATTTGAATTTACGCTGAGCTTTTTTGAACATCTACATATCTGTAAATCAAATATGGGAAAAGACCTGACTTTCACCTGAAAATGCAAAATACAGAGGATAATATTTCTGTAAAAAAAAGGCTAATAAATCACCTAGGAAATGTTAAATGTAAAGAAAAATTCATTTGTAGGGTGGCATTTTGGTGGCTTATAACATGGAAATGGTTTGAGATATCAATATAGTTACTTTTGAGCACTGATAGGAAATCATATATGGACTTTCTAGTGGGGCCGTGACCTTTGACCTTGACCATGAAGGGTCAAACTCAAGGTCACCAATGTTTAGATTTTAACAATCTTCTCCTTAGAAACTAGTGGTTGGATTCATTAAAAAAAAAAAAAAAGTAGCTTCCTTGGGACAATTTCAACGAAATTTGTTCACAGTTTTGTCAAATTTAGATTTTTTACAAATTTTTGACAAATTACAAATTCGTCTTTACTTATAACAGGCCATATTTTTATGGTTCATAACAAATAAAAGGTTAGAGATATCAATATAGTTAGGAAGTCATACAGTCACAAAAAATATTAGACTATCAAAAGTCATCAAAAACAATGGTTATGCAATCACGTACTAACTCCTGTGTGTATCATGTGACTAAAACAGACAGAAAAGAAAACATAGACTGCCTAAAAGCACTGTTTTTGTCAGTACAATGCCATAGATATTGATGTAAGAACTGAAGTGATTATGGTTATTATCAAGAAAACCATGGAAAATGGATAGATATCAGCTCTGAAATTAAACTACTATGAGCTATTTTTGTTGTTCTCATTATATTAGTCCAAACAAATGTACCTTTAGATGTACCAGGCATTAAAATGAACAAGAAATTGAAGAAAACAAGGGATGGTCTAATAATTTTTTCCCGTGACTCTATATGGACTTTCATTGAATTAGTTGATTTCTCCTCCAGTGAAAGTACCACCCACATCATTTGGGATAATGATCTCCTGCATCAAAACCACAGGACTCTTAACATAGCAACAGAACCTGACAACCTTGCAAATTCAACTTACTGAGTCTTAATAGAACATGTCGGTGAGATACACGGCCACTGGTCCCACTTCTATAGGTCAGGATGCCAGGGATAAAACAACGTTAGAGTTCCACATCTTCTCCACTTGTTTTGTGTTTTTTTAGAGGGAAACAAACCAAGAGTTGAGTACATATCCAGCCAGTTGCTGACTAAAGCACCCACACCACCACCACCACCACCCTTTGCTCTCTCTTTGACACAGTCGACATCAGTTGAGTCCTCTTTCCATGTAAGCCGTCGTCCATCAGGCCTCCCCCTCCTTCTATTTCCAGCCTTTCTTTCCTCTCCCCCTCCCTTTACTGTGTGCTCTTGAGTTATAGGCCCACTTCCCGTGCATCGCCACCGCTACCGTATCATTATGATACACTCACTGAGCGGCTACAGACAGGTCAGGTTTGTAGAAGATGTTGTAGAGAAGAAAAGAGCACCGACTGGCAAGGGACGACGGAGGCACGAGACAGCCTTTATGCTTCATTTTTCGGGTGGTAAAAAGAGTCACCATTGACTTAATCATTTGTATAATATAAGGTGATTTCAGCAGTTTCACTTAATGAGAAAATCTACTTTATTGCTATAAGGCTTTTATGAGCTGTGTCATCTTGAACGTATGGATGTAATGTCTGCATGGACTTAATAGTTCCTATTTTATGGTGTAAGGGGGGAAACCCACTTAACCCGGAGATACATCACAGCCAGAAGAATTACCCCGAACAAACTTTGATGAATATAGAAGATAAAAGCAGTCAGGGTTTCAGGAGATTGGTCGTTTGGTCAACTTAACTATAGACTTCAGGACATCCATCATCACTTTAAAGAAAAGCATTTGATGAATCTTCATTTTGTAACAATACAGCGCACAGGTCTTCTAGCTGAGATTTACCTTACGCCAGTGTTTTTCAACCTTGGGGTCGCCTAGAATTCAAATGGGGTCACCTGAAATTCCTAGTAATAGATAAAAGAATTTTTAAAAAGGCTGCAGCGACGTGTGCAGGCTCAGCTGTCCCATTAAATATGTTGAATTGAGAGACAATCCCAATACATAAAAGACTTTAACTTAAATTAAACTAACTTTATTACCTCTGCCAAGGAGGTTATGTTTTTGCCAGGGTTTGTTTGTTTGTTTGTCTGTCTGTTTGTTTGTTTGTCTGTCCGTTAGTGTGCAACATAACTCAAAAAGTTATGGACAGATTTGGATGAAATTTTCAGGGTTTGTTGGAAATGGGATAAGGAAGAAATGATTAAATTTTGGTGGTGATCGGGGGTGGGGGGGCCCACGGGGGGGGGGCACTGATCGTTAGTGTGCAACATAACTCAAAAAGTTATGGACAGATTTGGATGAAATTTTCAGGGTTTGTTGGAAATGGGATAAGGAAGAAATGATTAAATTTTGGTGGTGATCGGGGGTGGGGGGGCCCACAGGGGGGGGCCACTCATCAGCCTTGGCGGAGGTCTGCGCTCTCCGAGTGCTTCTAGTTCTCAATGATCACAATAGAAACACTGGATTTCTATGCAGTACATGTGATTATAAAGCTACACAGGCAGATTAAATCACTAAACTACTATATCTAAAGATAACATTTAATATATCGAGTGTACTTACTCTGTAGGGTGTTTCAAGCAACCTGACTATTAGTTTCACTATAGTGGTCTTTTGATTGAATATTTGGTGGTTTTAACCAAATAATTCATTGCATAATTAAAATTTTACTCAAAAAAACTGTTGACAATATAACTCAAAGTATGTATTTTTTTTTTAACCCTGCACTGAAGTTACATCCTGCAGCTTGTGTTGCTAGTGCAGTGTTTTTCAACCTTGGGGTCGCAACCCCACATGGGGTCGCCTGGAATGTTTAGTAATTGATAAAAAAAAAACAAAACAAAACATAAAAAAACCCCAAAAAAGTACTAATAAAAAATATATGGTGAGTTGACAGAGACAATCCCAGTACATGAAAGTCATGACAAACTGAAGCTGAAACTGAAGCACTGTGGTTCTGTTTATCTGTCAAATGTTCATTGTGGTCAGTTTCAGATGCTGCAGCTCCTTCATAATTCATAGTTTGAGTTCTTGTTTGTTCAGTATTAATTGTCAGCCTTGTAAATCCAAGCTGGACTGACTGTACATATCCTGACCAAGGAAAATAAAATTCTCACTTTGTGCAGTAATCTACACCTGGCTTTTCTGCCTCCGTCCATAATAATATACAGTATATAGACTAAATGTCATCTAAAATTGATATTTATTTGCAACATAGTATAGCAAACTATTACATGATCAAAGACAAATTAATTTTAGCAAAAAAATGTCTGGGGTCGCTAGAAATTTGTGATGTTAAAATGGCGTCACAAGCCAAAAAAGGTTGGGAAACACTGCCTTACGCGATTAAGCAAACACAAAAAAAAATCAAAATTTAAGGGTTTCCAGACTGACTATAATGCATTGTTTTTGTGTTTGTGTCCGTGTATATGACCTGGTATCTGTCGGAGTGGTGGGCGTCTTCAGAGGACAAAGGCGACACCACAGGAGACTCTCCTTCACGCTTGATATGCACCGACAACAGCATCGACTAAAGACAAAAGCAAAAGCAGAAAGCAGGTGAATAACATACTTTCTATACGCAGGTACGGATGTTATATTATCACCTGTAGGGAATGAATATGACATGGGGTTATCAAACAGCTGAATGACCAATAAAACACAGACAAGAACAGAGGATGGAATCCATTCAGATACCATTTCACTGTGGGCATCATCTACCTAGAGCAGGAAATTCAAGTATATTTTGTGAAATAATGAATTGTATTAAGGAATCCTAGTCAACATTTTGGTCCTTTTGACCTGTAGAGATCACAAAAGATTACAATAGATGAAGAATACCAGTCAAAAGTTGAGACACAACTTGTCATTCAGTGTTTTTTCTTCGTTTCTATCACTTTCTGTTTGTAGATTAATGCTCAAGACATCAAAACTAGTATGAAAAGGTAGCTACTCTAAGGAATCTAATACTTAAAACATATCTTGGGTTAACACTTTTTGTTAATACATGATTCTGTATGCAGGGTGTTTGCTCTTTATTCAAATACATATTCCAGACTTTTTCAAAACTGATATTTTTTCCCCAAGACTTTGACTTTAGGTACTTTTAAATACTTTTGCATGCCTACTTTTTTGGTTCATTTTAATAAATGTATGAATGAATGAATGCATAATTCACAGTAAATTATATTTTACTGATAGAAACGTTTTCAAAACATAATAAAAATCACAAAAGTGCATGGATATCACAAACAATAGAGTACTGACTGGTTAGAGTCAGTTTTTTTATATGCTTTTCTCATCTTACATTTTACAAGATTATGCGCATTTGAGCAGACTCTAAAATTCAACTATAAAAAAAGAAACTTTTTTCCGTACTTTATTAAGACTTTCACATCAAATTCCAGACTTTTCAAAGTCTGAAAACCAATGTTTCAATATTCCATAGTTTTTAAGACTTTCAAGACCTGCACAAGCACCCTGTATATGTGCTCTCCTAGTTTTATTTTCTGTAACATTAATCAACAACTTAGAAAATAATACATAAAAATAAGGAAAGACCAATGAATCAGACTTTCAACTATGAGCAGCTTTTCCAAAAACTCAAAAAATCAATCTTATGTGACATCATAGCATGTTTATCACAGTATCATCCAAGTATTCTAAAAGATAATACAAAATAAAACAAAGAAAATAAAAGGTGATACAAAAATTAATGATTATAATAGTAATAACAATGAACTGACAAGAAGAAATTAATAAATGAAGAAAAAAAAGTAAAAAAAAATTGACTTTTCCAAAAGAAAATATGGGGGAAAAAAAGTGACCAGCTGACTTAAAAAATTGTATATCTCCCCTAATACTCTCCAGTTTATTTCCATTTTACAGTAAACTTCGGACATAAACTGGACTGTTACCCTTGGAGGATTCCAACAGTGTTATTGCCACAGATGCAGAGAGCAACACGTCATTGATGATGACTGTAACCTGCCTGACTTTGTCTATAAAATCCCTTCCACTGATTAGAGTTAATGTTTATGGGACGTTAAGAGGAGTTAGGGATAGAAAAGAGAGGGAGAAGGAGAGGAAGGGTAAACATGTGAAACGGAGGAGAGTAAGTGTCTGACATTACGGGACACTGTCTGTCCATAAATCTGTCTTACAACGCTTGGCGCCTGCACACGCGTTCATAAGCAGCGTCCACGTATATAACAACATCCTCTTACAACCGTGTGACAAAGACAATTTAGGGGGATTTCTCAAGGGAACAAAAGGGGAAAAATAAGAAGAAAAACGCTGGATTATCACTTTTTTTTTTCTCATAAGGCTCAGTTTTGTTTAGTTGTGCTTCCGCTGCTGCTTTTTTTTTTTTTTTTTTACAAGGCAGCTATGAAATATTTGTATTTACAGTCGTCTCCTATTAATCAAGTGGAAAGGGGCAGAGCAGAGGCTTAAGTGCTCGACAGCAGTAATCTAATAATAATATGTGAGAAATGACCAACCTCCAGTGCTGCCACAGTAAATTGGACATTATGCATGGTGCTTTTATGCCCGTGTGTATGTGTGTAACTGTGTATGTAAGTGTCTGTGTGGTCTTTTTTTTTTTTTTTTTTTCTTTTTTCTTTCACCCAGGTTTTAAAAGGTCAGGAATCATTTACCTCGGGCGTTCTGGGAATATGCTTAAGTTTTATCATTAGAATTTGACATTTAACGGGTATTCTATTATACAGATTATGAATAAAGATCTTCTTTTGAAATTTTGTACTTTTAAACCAACCAATCAGGGCCAACACTGACCTGCATGTACACACTACTTTTACGCATTTGTTCCTTGAAGTTGTATTCAGTTACTAGCGTGTTGACCCTTGGGGTTCCGGTTCATTCCTTTACTTTCTTGGTAAATTCCACTGATATTTTCAGTTGAATAACCTCTCAGCTGGCATGTCTGTTTCTGCACGTGAAATTTGGCACCATAGTAACATGGCCCTGTTGTTTATCTGTTGCTAGATAACCCACTTCAATGATGATTCTATGATTCTGGACATAGCAACGTGATTGGCCATCGGGAGGCCATTGTATTAAAAAATGACTAATATCTCCTAAAATATTGGTCCTGTCAACTTGACGTTTTTGCTAGTCTGTTTCTCCAATGAATATATCAATACTGATATCTAGGGACTGAAGTTAGTAAACGCATCGTTTCTGTTTTTAACTTCATTTCCCGTCTTGCAGCGTGGTACTGCGCTTCCCGTCAACTGTCATGGGCATAGCAACCTGATTGTAAGGCTATTGGATTCCAAAATTACTAATATTTCCCAAAATATTGGTTCTATCAGCTTGCTGTTTTTGTTAGTCTGTTCCTTGACCAAAAATACATAAGTATGCCAAACTGCAGCAGTCAGGTCTTTCCAGATTTTGTGTGATACCCAAGACACACAAACACACACAAACAGTCTACTTCCCTATTTTAATATAGATAGTTATTGTTTTACTATTTTCTTGTAGTATTTTTTGTGTGAAGTTACTGACTTCTTCATGTGTTGAGCTGGACAATCGTGGGTTTGCTAGTATTCAGCCTAATGTATTCTGCGGTAATGGAGAATGTCGTGTTATTCAGAGGCAGCAAATGCGTTACTCTGAAGGGGGACGACAGGACAACTGAAAAAATTGGCAGGACCTTCCAGGTATTGTTGTTTTGTCTAATACAGTGCGTCCATGGTAGACAATCTAAGTAGACGCCACTTCGTGTAACACACGAAGAAGTCAGTAATTTCCAGGTCATACCAAATCGGATATCAAAAATGTCAACATGAAACCCGACTTCTGGTCCATTTGATTATTTCCAATTTTTAATTTGTGCGTATGATCGAAAGAATGAAAAACAACTTGTTTTTTTTATTTTTGATTTGTGCATGAATAATGAAATAAGTCAGTTTTTCGTTTTCCGATGGTGGATTCTCAGTTGAATATGAAAAGAAAGAATGATATGCAAATTCTATCACTGTAACTTATTATATCAACATACGAAAGGACCAATTTAGCTGTGTTTGACTACTCCAAATCAATCCTAAATTCAGCTTGCAGTGAGGAATCCTGCAGATATCACCTGTTTTTCCTCTTCCCCATTCATCTGAGCATAGTGGGGCATATGCAAAATGCCCCAGAGACTTTGTGAGGAGGTGCGTTGAGGTTAATCACCAGCTCTAACGGGGACTGCGCGGCGCAAACTGTGGTGGAGACAACGACAACAGGCCCGTGCACTTCACACTGGCCCTCTCCTTTCCCCATGGCCTGCCGCTGAATACTAAACAACAGCGCTAACATGCACAGTCACGGCCAGAGACGAAGGCCAGCGTTCACCCCCTAGACCCTGCCATGTCTGTCTCGCTCAAGTACAAGCCCACCCACAGAGCAATGAGTGCTGCTCTAAGCCCGGGTCAGCCCCCACAGGTGTCAGGGAATGAAAATTTATCCCCTGCACTATTCTAGAGCTCTTATGTTGCATTCATGTGCATGTCAAATGTACTTTATGCTGTGAAAGGGCATCTCACTTTCACATGCTCTTTGGTTAAAAATGAACAAATGTATATTGTGCAAACTTTAGTTCCCTAAAGTTCTCAACAGGAGTTTGCTTTCCTGATTTACAAAGCCCTAAAATACAATATAAGGAAGTAGATATTAACCCTGTAAAGCCTGAATTATTAAATAATTGAAAGAAAATTCCGGTTCTTTGAAACTGGAGCCTTTATTGCTCCTTCTGAACAATTGTCATGTATCATTTTCAGTTTTGCATCATATTTTTTAACTTTTTTTTTTTTTTTAAGTTTAGTTTAGTTTATTTCGAATATGCAACAAGACAACGTAATCTTACTTAGTCGTTACAAATAAAATAGGTATTAAGAAGTCATGGAAGAAAACAATAAAAACAAAAACAAAACTTAAACATGACTTAATTTGCACATTTGAAAAGGAGTGGAAGGAAGTAAAACTTATTTAATCCCACCCCTTCTACACACAACAGTCTATCCTTTAGCTTCCTATCAGCATAATAATTTGATCCATCAGGTCTCAATGCTCAACTATTATTATTTCTGAACGAACAAAAACATAATATAACACAAACATGTCTAACAAATTGGTAATTCCTTTTCAAAATTGGCAAAGTTCTTCCTCCTTCTTCATTAATGACAGTCTTATAGTGTCACTGGAAAGGCCTCTAGTGAACAAATTCCTCCCCCCTGGTGGATTATCTGTGTATTGCATGTATCTAATTGTATACATTAGGTTTTTCAAGACAAAAAATATCACACTGATCATGTAGAGGGCTTCAAAACTCATGTATCAAATATGATATGTTCAGCATTATAGGGTTAAAGCTTTAAATAGTTTAAAATTTTTGTCAGTTTTCTGCTCCTGCATTATGTTCTTTTAGATTTACTAGAACTCTCACGCTGAAAACTATAAGTGGAAGCAGATAATATTAAAAAAACAGATGAATCTGTATCCCTGAAATGTGACGGTATCTCTCTTTTCTGTTCTTTTTTTTTTCTTGCTTTTCTGTCCGTCTGCCTCTTTCTCTGTCTCTATAATTGGAACAAGCACAGTACAGTGCCTCTTGGCCTTGCTGGCTGTTGGACCACAGGAGACTGGTACATCTGTATATACGTGTCTATATAAAATGTATGACAGAGGCCGACAGAGCAGCTGATTTTCCCCTCAGTGCAGCAGAGAGGAACAGCTCTGATAGCTGGATAGAAAAAAACTGCACCACACATCACATAAAGTCCTCACTTCTCTTTCAGCCTGAAGAAAAAAAACAAACGGTAAAATCGCAAATATAATGTGGCTGTTATAATATAAATGGTGCTTTAGAAATTGGAATTTGTCTCACCTTAGGGGTTCCTGGAGTAGCACCACCATCCTTGGGTGAAGGGTTCTTACTGCAGTGGAGGAAGGAAGATAAAAGAGACATGTGAGAAACTACACCAGTGTGTTTTTGCTTCTTTTTGGAAAACACAGGAAGGGGTTGCAGTATTTACATACGATGAATACTCGACATCTTTGTCACACATTCAACTGGAGACGCACAATGTAAAGTTAACCCTAACTGCTCCTAACTTCTGCTTTAATGTGTTTGGTTTCTGTTTTCATCTGCTGTATGTAAAGTGTCTTTGAGTTCAATGAAAAACGCAATACGAATAAAATGTATTATTATTATTATTATTATTATTATTAACCCTTTATTTCCGCACACATTACAAGACAGTGACAGCAACAGTTACAGTGAGGAGAACGAGTCAACAATCTCAGGTCCAATGTGGTCTCCAGTGTCTGTAAGGTCCACCTCTGTATGAACAGTGAGTGTACCTGCTTTGTTAAGTACCATGAAGTAATGGTACTAATGTAAGGAATGATGTTCAAAGGGATCATGTGGATGTGGACAGGTGTATGGATCAGCACTTATGTCGGTCTAATGTTATAAAAGTCATGTTCTAATGTTCTAAAATACATGTTCCTTTCACCTTACGTGTGTTTTTGTTGATTTTTTTTATATTTACTTCATGTATTTTTATTTATTTTTTTGCCACTTGCGGATAGGAAACTAAATATAGTAATGTCATTGACCTTGATTTTCTACATAACAATTCGAGCTGCACAATATATCGTTTGAGCATCGTCAATGCAATGTATTTGTGTGCATTAGTCTCATTGCAGGTCCTGCAATGTAGGTGGCAAATGAACTTGATGTGTTCTCATGTAATTTCAACCTGGGTACCTGGCACACACTGCGCACAGTGATCCACCAATCACAATCGTTCTTAATCAGTTTGGAGTGAGTCGCTGGTAACGACATTGAAAAATGAGCAACGAACAAGAGAAAATCACTGAAAACGAAGACTTGGTGCCAAAAAGAAAAGCAACATCAGTTATCTGGAATTATTTCAGCTACAAGAAAGATGATACTGAAACATGTGTTCTGTGTCGATAGTGCCTTAATGCACCTGTTGCCACAATGACAGGAAACACAACTAATTTGTTTGACCATTTACATCGGCGCCACACAGATATTATATCCTCTTGAGTATTTTTTCATATCGCAATATATAGGTTAAAAAAATCACAATGTCAGTTTTTTCCAAAATTATACAGCCCTAAGAATACAATTTTTTGAAAAATTTCACAAAAGTAATAAAGTCTTCCAATAACACACTAAGATTGCTGTTTTTCAGTATTTCTATGGAGTGTCCAATAAAGGGTTAATCTGTCAGCTTCACATCTAATCCAACACAAATGTGACTTTATTTCTGATCTCTTTATCTGTGACACTGTCTGATTTATGTGTCCCATTCCTCATTTTACTATCCCTCCCTCTCTCTTCTGCTCTTTGTCAGAAGACCCTTCCTCCCTCCAACACAGAGATAAATTTCTCCGAGCTTTTTGAAGCGTTGCAACAGGCCTGACGTTGACAAAGCGAGACGGGGGTTGTCATGTTTGCTCTGAGACCCTGTTAGCACTCCAGACCCTTTGGACACACATATACACACAGTGGAGAAGGAAAGGGCCAGAAACTGAACTGAGCTCTACCTCTAATCTGACAGCATGCCTTGGTAGACAAGGGATTTCCTTTTTCAATGGATGGATGGATGGATAATAAGAATAAGAGGCCTTATTTATGTTTCAGTTATCTGAAAGAAGAATCTCCAAAGTGGTGTACAAGAAAGACCGGGAATGTATAGAAAGACAAAAAAAAATTAAAAATAAAAAAAAGTGCATGAGATATTTCATATGATAACTGGACTCTGAAGGATAAAAAACTGTTGTTAATGCTTTTGGCAGCGAGTAAAAAGACTATCATTAGAAAATGGTTAAAGCCTGAAGCACCCACAACGGAAGAATGGATCAACATCGTACAGGACATCTTCATTCTGGAGAAACTGACATTTTGTTTGAAGGGTCAAAGGGAATCTTTTTTCACTATTTGATCAAAATGGACAAACTATGTTAACCCTTTCATGCATAGGTCACTACAGTGGACAGTTCTTCTCCAGCTGTTCTCTTGTATATTAATGGGTTTTGTTGTTTTAGTTCCATATCAGCCAAAACAGTGGACACTTATGCACCATCTCATACTCTGACATTCATACCATTACTGTAACTTTGCTGTTCTTGATAAGCCTGATCTGCAGTAACATTTTTTAGTGTAAATCAATTGTTATTTGTTAGACAAGAAGGTGTTTTGTTTTTTTGTTTTTTTTGCATATTATCTCCATGAAGTGAGTAATTACTAGCATTAGAATATGTTACAATGTCAGAAGACATCAGACTAGCAGCATTAAAAATGTTTTTATTTCATTGGTTTCAAATCACTTTCTGATACTGGGTTTTAAACACATGTTTCTTCACTTCAATAATTAAATGCATGGATATTTTTGGACCTCCTTAGAAAAAAAACCTCAATCACATTGTTTTTTTCATGCCTAAGGAGGAATAAAAACACAGAAGAAAAAAAAAATTGGCTAAGGTTCTCACAATTAATGCATGAAAGGGTTAAATTTGTCATGGATGTGAATTGAATACATTGGTTGTGTCAAAACAGTTATATGACTGATGATATTTTGCATCTTCTGACATATTTGTTTACTTATTTTGGTCTAGTATCGTAATTGTTTTGTGTCATTTTGTCAGGTATATATTTATCTACGTATGTTTTGTTTGTCTTGTACTTCCTGGATATGCAGTTTTGCACTTGGTTTTATATTCATTTTGTATTATCTTTGGATGTATTTTGTTTGGTTTGTCTGACTTTATACAGTATGACTTTTTAGCTGGTTGTGTGTCGCTAACCATTAAGGCTATTATTATTTGGACGGGGGCAGGAAATGTAAGATTTTCTTCATCCTGCTCCTTTTTGAGCATGGGTGTGTAAATGTTTGTTTACCTGATGATTATTGAATGTCTGCTGATGAAACGCTCAACCATGAATGAAATAAATGAAATGAAATGATATACATTTTTTGTTTAGGTTAATGTGAACATACACACATTAATGTGTTTTATCTTGTTGATGAAGTAGTGGAGTAAACCCCCTCCTCCAGCTCACTTTTCTTTCTTTATTTTATTTGTTCTATATTTGACTAAAAATCTTAGAAAAGCATCTGCTTTCAAATTTGATGTGTGGAAATTGAATTGTACCTGAAAGGGAAGTTTTGTACAACATGCTTTTCCAAATAAACAAAGAGAGGGGAAAAAGAAAAGAAATGAAAAAGTGCACCGTGATTAGGGATGGGAATCGATAAGAATTTAACGATTCCGATTCCATTATCGATTTTGCTTATTGATCTGATTCCATTATCAATTCTCTTATTGATTCTCATTGGGTGAGGGAATAAAAGAGTACAAACGGGTTTGTTTGCATTAACTGTCTTTTAAATTTCCATCTGTGCACAGAAAATATAACATTTACAGTATACACAAATAATAATAACAGATGATGGGGGGGGGGTGAAAGTGAAACGTAAGATGCTTTACTAATTCCTCTATGTCTTCCGTTGTTGTGCACCTCATTTCCTTTCCCCTACCTTCGGAAACTTTTATTTGAGGGGGCAGGACGTTTGTTGTCTGCACCAGAACCGGGCTCAGATGATGCCCTGGTGTTTGCTCTGCCTCTAGATTCACAAGCGTCACTAAGTTGCATATCAAATACATGACATTCCTGTAAATGAATCACAAATGTTTGAGCATATTGGAGGGATTTCACTCTTTTGCAGAAACGGAAGCTTTGACAGTGTTACAAGTGGTCCTGGTGTTGTCTTTTTGGACTGTTTCTGCCTCAACACCTTGTTGGCTATGTTCTGACCAAAACAATGCAGCGTGCGTGTGACGTTATCACACAACGAAGGCAGAATCGATAAGCAGAATCGTTAAGCAGAATCGTTAAGCAGGCAGGCAAATAATTCCAAGGAACTGAGCTACTGGGAACCAGTTCTCAAAAGCAGCACTGCCCCACCCGCCGCCTCAGATCAGCCAAACCTAACCTCCTCACTCCGACCACTAGGACAAAGCACCAGACCTTGGGGAACTGAGCCTTTGCTGCAGCCACTCCCACCCTATGGAACTCACTCCCACAAAACATCTGGAACTCGGACTCAATACAAAACTTCAAATCACTACTCAAAACTCACCTGTTCAAACCTGCATTTTCTTGAGCCTCTTTTTTTTTTTTCTCTCTCTGTTCTTTTTGTTTGTTTGTTTGTGAAGTGTCATTGAGTGTCCAAAATAACGCTATATAAGTGTGACGTATTATTATTATTATTATTATTATTATTATTATTAATAATAATAAAAAGAACCGGTTCTCAAAAAGAACCGGTTCTTGATTCCCATCCCTAACAGTGATCCAGGGAATGTAGATGAAATGAATGAAAAGTAGTATGGAAACTATTGTAGAGAGAGAGATATTGTGGCGTGTTTTTTAATCTTAACACATCGTGGCAGTCAAATGCGAGGGCGTTGGTGCAAGTCTTTGTGAAAACATTTGTCATTACCTTTTTTCCCGCTGTGGATGAATGAGGATATGCACATGAATCTATTGAATCTATTTATTGCCTTGCTACTGTGTGTGTTTTGTGCGTGCACGCCTTGTCTGTACCACGGGCCTCACCTCCACCAACAAAGAGAATAAACATGGGTGACACAGTCAAGCTGCCGTGTAATGCAAGGGGGAACCTGCCAACACTCCCCTCCCTCGCACCTCTCTCACCCCCTCTTCTATCTCTGTCTCTGTCATCTCTGTCTCCTTCTCCCTCTATCTCTCTTTTATTCATTACCTGGAACCTCTGCAGAGGCATCAACAATAACAGCCACCTCTACCTGCTTGTTGACAGTGTCAAACAGCGACAAGAGAAGGAGGGAGAGCAGGAGAGGAAGAGAAAGTGAGAGAGGACGGCGGTTGCATGCCTGCCACGGTGGGAGAAAATTGCCACAATGACAGAGGGGGTGATAGAGAGATGAAAAGGGAGTAAAAAAGGGGGGAAAGAAGTTAGAAAGAGATGAAATGCGAGGTGTGTGAAAAAGAGAGAGAGAGAGAGAAAGAGAGAGAGAGAGAGAGAGCAGTGTTGAGGGATGAAGACCAGGCAACATAAAGAGATAGACAGAGCGAGAGGAAGATGAAAGAAGATGCTTCTTCTCGCCGCTTCACATGTCTGTTTGCCCGGTTCTATGAATTTTTGATGGCGAGGGTTATGGGGCTGGAAATTCCGGCTGCCTGCCACGTCAAAGCACGGAGAAGAGAGTGGAAATGAGCAGCACAGCAAAGTGAAACAAACACACAGACAGACTGTAGGGGGAAAAAAAATTCAAAATAAATAAAATAAATAAAAATAAGAGGAGGGAGAGGAATGAAAGACGGGACATGAAGCAATTTAAAATGTGCTGTGGTAATGAGGCATGTGTGTGAACGGGAAGGGAGGGAGGTGAGGCTGTGTCGGAACGTCATGTTAGTCGTGTTGTGCCACCGCGTCAAACAGGGAAGTTGTACACAGAGTATGGAAGCTTAACCTGGGGTAAGAACATGGGATATTAGAAACAGGAAGCAGGTACATGAGGACAGATGGCAGGGAAATGTCAGGGTACAGTTCTGAGTAAGAGAAAAAAAAAAAGAATAATAACTAGTAAGGGCATATTTTATTATTTTACCTCGACGCCACCTTGCTTCTTCTTGTTTTTTTTTTTTTTTTGGTTTTTTTATTTAACTTAATTTTTATTTGGTTTTGCTCATACAAATATACAAGACGTTTTACATACATTTACATATCTAATCAAACATCCCCATATGGCACACATAAAAAAGTATATCTGCAGAAGATATTGATTACAATTAATCACAAATGAAACATGAAAGACAAAAAAAAACAAACAAACACATATGCATACAACCACTTCTGAATGCTTATTGCATTAAAAGCTTAATCATGGGACTCAATCGCTTTGGAAATACCCCTCCCTGAATTCTAAGTATATAAGTAATTTGCGCCATCTGATAGATTTCCTTCACTTTCTCAATCCAAATGTTATATGTAGGAGGTTCAGGTTTCAACCACTTGATAGTGATGCATTTAATGGCTGCCACTAGTAAAATTTGCAAGCGGTATTTTCAGTTATTTCTCTCTAAACTTTCTGGGATTACACCTAAAATACCTTGCTTCTTTTTGCGGTAGCCTATTAATTCCTTTCATTAAATAACAGCCCAATAGGAAATCACATATTTAATGTAACTGTCAAAGTGTTTCAGATCTATTTATTCTGTTTTTCTTTCATTTTATATCAGTTGTCTTCATTTTGAAGAACTCAAAGTTTCATGTGGTTACTTCAAAGTCCAGATTTGACATTTTCTGAAAAAAAATAATTTTACTAAAATTAAAACTAAAAATTATGCTTTTTTTAAATTTTTTTATTTTATTTTTTTTACTGTGAACACTAAACAAAGTCGCTGGTTTCACCTTCTGGACGATTGTTTTTCTCTATATCTAATCTTTACTAAGCAGGTTAAGGCCCTTTATTTTAATATTGTCATGGGTAATTAATTATATTTCACTAATTGACGATGTACACATATATATAAAAAGAGTTATAGTATCAGCTCAACCAATGCAAACAGTTCAATATGTCATTGATATGATTAGAGGTTCAGTAGTTATTTTATGGTGATAAATATGTTCTTTTGAGGTTAAAGCATCATATAAACAACAGACAAACGATCTTGTACTTTGGGATTAAAGTATCTGGTATAAACAGAAGAAAAATGAAAGAAGTAAAAGGTTCAGCAATGCTTTTCATGCACAGCATCACCATAATATTAGGCTTTTTTATAAGTTGTTTAAAGACATTTTTTGTGTTTTTAACCGACAAAGAACCAGTTATACTTTTGTGGCAGTTCGCAAATGGATTCTTCTCTCTTTTTAACCTTTCTTAAGTTATTTTTTCATCATATATTATATTATTCTCCTCTGTATTTGATTTTTTTTCCAGTGAAAATCAGGTATTTTCCTATATTTAATTCACTGATCATGTAGATGTTCATAAAAATTCAGATTAAAGTTGTGGGATAATATATCAGAAACGGAGAAAACTGAAGAAAAGACTACTTTTTCAGTAAAATATGTCCTTAACTGAACATAAACCAAGTGTCTCCACCTAGTGGCATTTATCAAACTCCATAGGTTTTACTGGTGAATCATTGTTGTAGAAGATGATGGTGTTTCCACGGTAACCATGGAGCCTCTGAATGTCCAAATAAGACACATCTGATGCCACTGAAAAGCTAATAAACTGTATTTTATTTGAATTAATTTAATGTATTAACCCATAAAGACCCAGTGGTACTTTTGTGGCAGCTCTCAATTAATTTTGTCTTTATATTTAACCTTTCTTAAGTGATTTATCACCATTTATTCTAATATTGTCCTCTTTATTTTGTGTTTTTGCACTATAAACCATGTATTTTCCTATATTTAATTCATTGATCATGTAGATGTTCATAACGCTCAGAGTAAATTCAGTTTATGTACCAAAACAGAAAAAACTGAACAAGAAGTGATTTTTTTCAGCAAAATATATCATTAACTGAACATAAAGTAATTGTTTCCATCCACTGTCGCTGATCCAACTCCATGGGTTTTACTGATAAAATTAATGTTGTAGAAGATGACAGTGTTTCCACGGTAACTACAGAGCCTCTGAACATCCAAATAAGACACATTTAATGCCACTGAAAAGCTGATAAACTGCCTTTTACCAGAATTAATTCAATGTATTAATAGGATTATTGGTTCAAAAGTTATTCAACATTTTACAACAGTAAATGAGGGTTAAAATGCTTTGATAAATCATGAACTCAAGATGACTTTTGCAGTAAAATCTATTGAATCAACACTGCTTGCTTGTCAAAATTCACCAAATACAGTGTAGGAATGGAAGGATAGTGTTAAGATTCATATTGCTTTTTGCCTTTTTTATCATCTGTGTGAGATGCGGAGCTCAGAAGTGGAGGCAAATTGATTACGGTGGAGTAGAAAGTGATAGAGGAGTAGGAAAGGAGGGGTCTGTGGGGTATGTAGATTACTTTGCCCCCACAAGCCACCTGAGGTGTAAAAGGCCATGATAGATTTCCATTTGCTCAACTGTGTGTGTGATTTCCACGTCCGTACATGCGAATCTGTGGCCCATGAAGGCAGGTGTAATCGAACACATACACATTCACATGCAACTGATAAGAGAAAAAACGGCGAGAGGAGAAGAGATTGAAAACACACACTGTAAAAAAGGGTTTTGGGGGTTGGTAAATACAAACTATGGAAATCAGTTACATTTTAATCAACAGTAATATTTAGCCAGTGAAATCTATTAGGACTGGTTAAATTCTACATATTTGTTAACAGTAACAATTGCTACTTAAAATAATGTAATAAAATCTACTCCGTAATATTGTGATGTGTTGGAGGAGCAGCAGGGGGGAGTTTCCCAGCATGCATTGGGACAAACTAGTTGGGACAGTTTTTATGTGTTTAACAGTGTTCTAAGTTGATAAGTGTTTTTTGTTTGTTTGTTTGTTTGTTTGTTTGTTTGTTTTTTTAAATATATAGCGCAGTTATGGTGTGTTTTACTGTTTTGATTTGTTTTTTTTTTGCTAAATTAATATTTCTGTTGAGTTGCATATTCTTGCACCATGAGCTAACATGCTCCTTTGTTTCATTATTTTCTGTAATGGTGTTCCATATAGGGCTGGGTAAAAATTAAATACAAGATTGAAGTCCTCATCTGTCATTCTTCACATGCTTCTTAGGGCTGGTGTTGAATAATGAATACCTCCTGTGACTGGCAGCTTTTCAAGTAAAACTAACCTTCCTTGAATAAGCAATTGTTAGGGTTAGGGTTAGGGTTAGGAAAAAAGAAAAAGAAAAAGAAAAAGAAAAAAAAAAGAAAAAGCAATTGTTAAATTGTTATACTGATTAGTTGTTAATAGTGATAGTACTTTTGGCTCTTTGAAGGGAGCCGTTCAATCAGGAGCCATTCAAAACACTGGCTCTTTTATGGTTTTTGCATTATTTTGAAACACCAATGCTTTAGTGACTAAATAGGCTACATGTGATAATTGACATTACATTTTTAAGGTGTTTAATTGGCGCGGCAGTAAATATCATCTTATCCATTATTATTATTATTATTATTATTATTATTATTATTATTATTATTATTGTTATTATTATTATTATTATTATTATTATTATTATTATTATTATTATTATTTTACCGTAAAAAAGAATAGTTAGTTAAAATGTGTGGGCTACATACATGACATGAGAGGTGACATTAAGCAAATGCTGGAATTTGACCAAAAACATCACAGTACATTATGTGGACTAGTCTGTAGCCTAAAAATGAAGAAGAAAATAAAACATTTTCTTATGAAATAACATTTGTCTTTGGCTCATTACTCACAGGTGGTCACTCACTCTCAAACTTTTCTCTGGTTTCGACCAGTCTTCCAGCTCCGCCTCCACCAGTATGCTCACCTCACGCTTCAAACTGTTGTTTTTTTGCTAACTTCTTGCCATGAGACATGTGCAGTGCACAAGCACTCTTTTTTCTGCTCGAACATTCTCCTCCTGCCCAATGCCTCCCCAGTGATGCTAAACTGACAGGCAATCGGACACTCCCTCCTTAAAAAAAAATGAACGGCTCTTTACAAAGACTTGGTTCCCATCGTTCATTTCAAAGAGCCGTTCAAAAGATTTGATTCGTTCGTGAATGTCACATCACTAGTTGTTAATAATAACAATTAAATTAAGGGTGGGCGATACTGGGAATTTTGCTATCGATCCGATACCAATACACACACGCACCTTAGTACTGATGCTATCAATATTTAGATTGATACTCCCTGCCCTAAATTAAGCAGAAGAACATATTTCTATTAACAATTGAGAGTTAATATTACTCACTTTTTATGAGCAATTTGTTGTGTCATCTATTGGGATATGAAAGGTGGATTTTACCTAATTCCTTTTAGCGTGTTATAGCTGTTAATTTTAATCATATTTTACTCAAAATACGGGGTAAAATCCACTCAACCAAAATGAGTGCAAATTGTTTCCTCACTTTTATTGAGTAGATTCTAAAGGTTTGTTTTTACAGTGCACAGAGAAGGGAGAGGTATTTTCAGAAGGCTTACGCACATGCAGGTATGGCACAAACTTGTGGAAAACTCACACTTTTCACGTTAAAGCACTCGAGCGCACACACGTCTTCGTTTCCATACCCACAGCTCTTTTATTCAGCGAGCGTTGGTCGTCATTAAAGGCAGATTTACTACAAATTGGACCAAATTCCCACTGTCACTTTCAATGATGGTTGCTTCCATGCAGAGAGTGAAAGAGAGGGAGAGACAGAAGAGGTGTGTGCGTGTGCATGTGTGATATAGAATGAGCTCGGGCTTGTGATATAACGCAGACTTTGTACCTTTTGTGCCGTGAGACTTTTTTTTGTTTGTTTGTGGCGTCTAACATCCATCTACTCTTCTTCCTGTCTTATCTTTTCTTTTTGTTACATCAAAGTGCATGTATTTCTAAGTGTCTATGTACTTTTTTTGTATGCGTAGGTGGCCAGAGGGAGGAAGGGAGGGGGGGAGGGGGACTTAAGGGTGAGTAGCTAAGTCAGGCAGCCGTGACGTTAACCACCATCCCATCTCACCTCAGGATGACGCTTTTTCCTTAAATAACCGTATGCATGATATGTGGGTTTGTGAGGCTTCAGAGTACCACAGACTCTCAGAGGGAAGGGCAGACTACTAACCTCTATTAATTATTGAAACACATAAACACTCACCTCACCATATCACACACACCGATGGATGGATGACCCTCATCTGGCTCGCTCATCAATCCTGTTCTATTCTATTGACACTGACTAAATTTTCTCTGTGGTGGCATTTAAACTGAATGTGAATACGAAGCACCTTGTTAGATTTTTTAATCTCATTGCAGCTTTTTCTGTTCTGTAACATTTGGGAAAACAAAGTCTCCTCAGCTGTAAAACACAACTTTATTTAAAGGAGTGGTGATATTTTGCTTTTTTTTTTTTTTTTTTTTTTTTTTTACATGGAATTATTTGTTATTGACACATTATTCACAGCCGTCATAATTATTAAAGCTCAAAAACCATCATGTCTTTCTTTTTTTTTTTAACCATTTAGGTACATTTTTAACATTTCAAAGTACACATAATATATGGAGCCCCCGTAAATAGTTAAAATTGAACTTGCTGAAACTTGCAGACATGTATATTGACATATACAAACAAAAAGTACCAGCACATATCGGAGTACATTCATTTTTCCGTTTCATCACTTTGTATTAAAATCGAGATCCATTTATCAAATATCAGTAGTAATCTTTAAGTCTGTCATATTTACACTGGACAAGATATTGCAATTTTTCCCATGGGACGCTTCAGAAACACTGCACTTGATGTCATCCCTTAACGGAGTGATATTTTGCTTTTTTTTAAAAATGGAATTATTAATTTTAAAACATTTCCCTGTGGTCTACATAAACTGTAAATGCTCTGCTTGGGTCTGAATTCTTCATTAATTCAACTCCACAGGTCCATCTTCAACACTATTTCTGAGTAATGACACCAGAAAGGTGGTTTTGAGCGCTGGCCCTTTAAATGCACATGAGCCACTTCATGCTCCGCCCCCTCCAGGTTATTGGCTGTGCTGCTGTATCCCATTCAACCAACAACTGAACATTTTAGGTAATCAATTTGAAGTTTGGACATTTGTTTGTCAGAAGTCTTCACCTTATATGTGCAAATATTGTGACGTAATTGGCTATGAAACGTAACAAATTGAGAAGGAATTAAAAAAAGTTGTAGAAATCCACTCGATCTTTGCCAGAATGAATATAAAGATAGCTTTGCAGCACGTGGAGGGTTCAAATTCAAACTTTATGAACTATTAGGGTCCAAATACACAAATAAATGAACCAAAGACTAATAAAAGTGGGTTTGGTTAAATATGAGCCCTTTAACAAAGATGCTCATTCAAACATGAACTCTTATTTATTGATTATTGTAGTTGAATTTCCTGTAACAGCTAAAATCATCACTAAATGTTTGGCCACATACTCATTTATCAAAAATCATCTTTTGTCAGCGGTAAACGTATCGTGTTAAATGTGTCCTTTCACTGTCATTGATCCAACTCCATGGGTTTTACTGGTGAATCAATGCTGTAGAAGATGACAGTGTTTCCATGGTAACTACGGAGCCTCTGAACGTCCAAATGGGTCATGAAAAGACGACAAACTGCATTTTACACCAATTATTTGAAAGTGCTCATAGGTTTAGTTGTTCAGGAGTTATTAAACATTTTAGATCAGTAGATGGTTTGGTTGCCAGTGGCTGTCAAGGTTCTAATAGTTTTGGATTTTTCATTATAGTTTAGTTTTATTTAGTTTTGACTTTTTTTTTTCTCTAATTCAGTTAGTTTTAATTTGTTTTTAGAGCAGGTTTGCTAGTTTTTATTAGTTTTTGTTAATTTCTAAATGCTTAGTTTTAGTTTAGTTATAGTTTCTTTTACATCTTTTATCTTCTTCTCCGTCGTATTCAAATAAATCCCAGGCAGGACTCTGCTGCTTTCTCCCAACTTTAGTCTCCATGTTTCCAGGTAGAGTGGGGACCAGAAGACGACTATAAACCACAAGTGACGAGAAGTGACGGACCGTTAAATATCATATGGCACCACCAGCTAAAATTCCTTGAGGGAAATAAATCGATTTCATATCTATCCGACATTGACAAAGACGAAAACGAAGGGAATTTTATCAAGAATTTTTATGCGTTTTACTAAGTTTTTAAAGTTTTTAAACACACAATACAGTTTCAGTTAGTTATCATTTTTTTCTTTTAAATTATAGTTTTTGCTTATTTCAGTTAACAAAAATGTTTTTACAATTCTAGTTTTCGTCATTTCGTTAGTTTTCGTTAACGATAATAGCCTTGGTGGCTGTTTGGGTCTTTATGGGTTAATACGAGAGAGACCAACGAGCATCTGAAATAAGGAAAGAAAATGATGCATTTGTCGGAAAACAAGAAGAGAAGAATCAGGGTGGAGGAATGGAGGCTAGCAAAAGGAGGAGGAAGAGTGTAGGAGGTGTGAACGGGGGTAAATGAAGTGTGATTTCCACGTGGGGTGACGCTATCTGTTGCCCCGTCCCTCCAGGTTAATGGGGACTATCATAAAGCTGGGCCGCTTAGGTGGACAGCAGGTCACACACAAACACATCCATGATCCGTCCACACACAAACACACACATCCAGACGGGCGGTCAAGGTGAAATATGGATCCTAATGGTTGTGTCCCATCGTTAAAAGGGCTTGGAGTTGATTTATCCATCATAAAACAGCTCGTGCGACTGCCGCGAGGAGAAGAAGAAGGGGGGGTGTGGCAGTGAACTTGAGGTCACAGGTTTGAATCCTAATCCCTGTAGGAAACACTTAACGTTACGTTGACAGCATGCCTCTGCCTTTTATGCAGATTTATGGCGCCAAAATCTCTGCCCAAGAAAAATATTAGTCAGTGAGCTGACAGAGAGTTGAGTTAAAGCTTAGCCTATGCCCTCCGCCTAAAGTATCCATCTTTGTTAGCCAATAAAGTTGTTTACATCATTACGTTTATATTTAGGCTGAAATGCTCTGTGTAGTTCACATCAGCAGATTTATTATTTAACATCATTTCATCTCCATTTTAGTAAAATTACATACAAGTCACCAGCGACCCTCATGAGGATTAAATAGTTTAGAAAAATGAATGAATGTATATACAGTCGAAGAAAAAAATTACTAGACCACCCTTGTTTTCTTCAATTTCTTGTTCATTTTAAAGCCTTAAAGTGCATTTGTTTGGGCAAATATAATGATAACAACAAAAATAGCTCATAAGAGTTTAATTTCAGAGCTGATATCTATCCATTTTCCATGTTTTCTTGATAATAACCAAAATCACTTCAGTTCTTACATCAATATCTATGGCATTGTACTGACAAAAACAGTGCTTTTAGACATTCCATGTTTCTTCTCTGGCTGTTTTAGTCACATGATACACACAGGAGTTAGTACTTGATTGCATTACCATTGTTTTTGATGACTTTTGATGGTCTAATAATTTTTTGCCACAACTGTAAGTCATGTAAAGTTTTGTATTCTTATGCATTTAACTGTGCAAATATTGACCGATTATGTCAAAATCATCTTCTGTATTCAACACAAACAGGTCAAATGAATATTAAGCATCTCAGTTATCCTACAGTATCCATCTTTGTTAGCCGATAAGTTGTTTACATCATTACATTTATATTGAGGCTGAAATACTCTGTATAAAACTCATCAGTGGATTGCTTATTTAACATCATTTCATTTCCATTTCAATAAAATTACATATAAATCACCAGCGACCCTCATGAGGATTAAATAGTTTAGAAAAATGAATGAATGTATATACAGTCGCGGAAAAAATGATTAGATCACCCCTTGTTTTCTTCAATTTCTTGTTCATTTTAAAGCCTTAAAGTACATTTGTTTGGACAAATAAAGTGATAACAACAAAAATAGCTCAAAGTAGTTTAATTTCAGAGCTGATATCTATCCATTTTCCATGTTTTCTTGATAATAACTAAAATCACTTCAGTTCTTACATCAGTATCAATGGCATTGTACTGACAAAAATAGTGCTTTTAGGCATTCCATGTTTTCTTTTCTGTCTGTTTTAGTCACATGATACACACAGGAGTTAGTACTTGATTGCATTACCATTGTTTTTGATGACTTTTGATGGTCTAATAATTTTTTGCCGCGACTGTAAGTCATGTAAACTGTTGTGTTCTTCTGCATTTAATTGTGCAAACATTGACTGATTGTCATATCAACATAAACAGGTCAAATGAATATTAAGCATCTCAGTTATCCTAAAGTATTCATCTTTGTTAGCCGATAAGTTGTTTACATAATTACATTTATACTGAGGCTGAAATACTCTGTATAGAACTCATCAGTGGATTGCTTATTTAACATCATTTCATTTCCATTTCAATAAAATTACATATAAATCACCAGCGACCCTCATGAGGATTAAATAGTTTGGAAAATGAATAAATACCTTGTATTCTTATGCATTTAATTGTACAAACATTGACCAATTACGTCAAAATCACCCTCTGTATTTAACATATAAAGGTCAAATGAATACTAACCATCTCATCTAACTCGAAAGTTTTTCAGTTAGGTCTCCTTATAGATGAGAGGTTTCAAACATGTGGTCCGGGGGCCAAATCCAGCCCTCCAAAGGGTCCAGTCTGGCCCGTGGGATGAATTTGTGAAATGCAAAAATTACACTGAAGATATTAATCATTGTAGTTCAGGTTCCACATACAGACCAATTTAATCTCAGTGGGGTTAGATCAGTAAAATACTATCATAATAACTTATATATACTCACAACTGCAAATTATTCTCTTTGTAAATGTAAACATTTTCATGTCATTTTACACTAATACAAACTATCATTTCACAAATATGCAAATAACCTGAACAAATATGATAATTTTGAAATGTCTGAAGTGCAACTTTACCAATATTCTGCCTGTTATTAAATGTTTTACATATTTGTAGATCCACTTTGATCTATAAGTTGTAATGTCCATGTGTTAATGATAAACTGAGACACAATATTGTTAAAATTGCACTCAGTTTTCTTAAGAAATTTCAGTTTGTTCATGTTATTCATATTGTTTTAAAGGACAGTTGGAGGAAGTAAACAGTTTCATCACATAATTTAACTTTTTTTCACTCTAAAACATAAAGGAAAGTTTGGAGTTGACATTATTTATATATTATTATGTTATTATTTCACTGGTTCGGCCCACTTCAGATCAAATTTGGCTTAATGTGGCCCCTGAACTAAAATGAGTTTGACACCCCTGTTTTCGATCATTATTAAGACCAGTGACTGAGGTATACAGTATGTAAACACCTCTACAGTTGACCTTTAACAGGAAGTGTTTTAACATATGTCCTACCTGAGGCAGATGGCGGCTAGCCTCTCTATCTCCGTCTCCATGTGTTCCTGTAGTTCTCCAGGCCTGAGCAGAACCTGACAGATGGGACAAACTGGAGCCTGGCTGTCGTACAGGGACATCTTCTTTTTACCTGCAGAAGGAAACACAAACATCAGACAGGAACGTTTAGTGGGTGGTTGCAGTAGAGGTCAAAAACTCAACTGGTTTTGTGTAGGTCAAAGGGACATGGGTAAAAACAGCGTCAATACTTATTTATCCCAAAGGTGATTTCTGTCTTTTAAGGTAGACTTCAGATTAATTTGTGTTTTCTGATGATATACAGAGAGTATAAACATTTATTTGCTTTACATAAGCGACATGGTAACTCCTGTAACCATTACTTTTCTTTCATCATCCGCCATTTTTTATTATTTATATGTAAATCCCTTTTCCCGATGCACCTTAAACATCACATTTTGTTTTCCTTTCGAACTTTGAGGTTAAGTGAGGCAGCTGGCAGAGCTATACGCCACAAAATAAACTCATGTTTACTCTCAGTTACTGCAAAATTCTACACTAAGATAGGGATTGTTTCTATGAGCAGGTGTGGAAAGACACTGGAGGCTCTCTGGATGTATGACACAGGAAACATTTAATGGAAGGAGTGCAGGAGAACAGAGATAGTTCAATACAGGACATTGAACAATCTGGTTTTGAATGCACTTTCCATTGTAAAAGTTCATTAGTTTGTTTATTTATTTATTTATTATTTGTATTTATTTTATTTAATCTTTTTTTATAAAGGAATAAAAACTTATATAGTCATACTGATCTCCCAATCCTTCATACACTGCAAAAAAGGGGTGTCTAAAAACAAGACAAAAACACTAAATCTGAGGAAAAAGGTACTCAAAACAAGTGAAATATTTGTCCATGCAGCAAGATTATTTGATTTGACAAGATTTCTTGAAATAAGATTGTTAAATCTAGAAATAAGCTCGTCTACAGATGTATGAACACTTAAAATAAGAAATTAACTCTTAAAAAGAGATAAATAAATAAATAAAAATTAAAAATAAAATAAATAAATAAAAATAAGATTTGTTTTGCTTGAATTAAGCAAAAAAAAAAAATCAAGTGAAAATTATTTTAAAAAGATTTTCAAGCTCTATTATCTAAAGATAAGTTCTTGTCAAGAAATCTTACCAAGATAATTTTCACTTGTTCTATTGGCAGATTTTTTGCTTGAACAGAGCAAAAAAAAAAAAAAATAAATAAAAATCTTGAATTAAGCTAAAAATAAAAAATCTTGAATTAAGCAAAAGAAATCTAGAATTAAGCAAAAAAAAAAAAAAAATCTTGAATTAAGCAAAAAAATCTAGAAATAAGCAAAAAAATCTTGAATTAAGCAAAAATATCTTGAATTAAGCAAAAACAAATCTTGAATTTAGCAAAAAAATCTTGACTAAAGCAAAAAAAAAAAACTTGAATTAAGCAAAAAAAAAAACCCAAAACAAAACATGAATTAAGCAAAAAAAAATCTGGAATTAAGACAAAAAAAAATATCTTGAATTAAGCAAAAAATCTTGAATTAAGGAAAAAAAATAAAAAATAAAAAAATCTGCCAATGGAGCAAGTGAAAATTATCTTGGTAAGATTTCTTGAAATAAGATTCTCAAGATCTATTGTCTAAAAATCAGTTCTTATATCTCACTGAAAAGTTACTCTTCAGGTGATTATGTCTTATTTAAGTGTGATGATATATTTGGACTAGAAATGAGAAAAATACACTTGGTAAGATTTAGATTGTTTCTAGTGTCAGGAGGACAGAAGCAACTTTCTAGTGTAAAGGTAGAAGTAGAAACTTACATACTCCTATTCTCAATCTCTACTTATGACCATCCTATCATAATCATATCATAATAGTCCTTTAACGTGTCCTTGAATGCATCACTTGTGTTGATATGAAACTATCAACCTGATCCCATGACTTCACCGCACTCTTTGAGGTGATCACACCTTCATTTACTCCTGCACACGTATGGTCAGATTACCCCTTTTTTTTTTTTTTTTTTTCAGTGCAACGTGTGATGGCGCTTGAGTGTTTGCGTCTCCATTGTGTAATGTTCCTCAGGTCAAACCAGAGAGAGGAGGGATTTAAAGAAGTGTCCGCTGTGGATGAGATAATGCTGTATAGAGTCTGCCAACACTACCTCACTTCATTGTCCTTGATCAGCAGGGCACAGGGTGGGGGCCCACCTGTAAGTGTATGAGCGTGTGCACTGTTTTGGGTGTCGTGCATGTACGTATCATTGTGTTTGCATCCATGCGCCTTTGTGTTTGCGTGTGCGTGAGCGCGCGCGAGGTCTTACACATCCTACCTTTCATGTTTACCTCTCAATATGAAACTAAAAATAAGATCTCCACACAGTGTCATGGCGCTTATTGCTAGAGGACACTTCCTGATTTCCTGTATTTCGCCAATCTAATAGGCTTTTTTTAAACCCGGGAACAATAGGCTCCTCCTCGGCCAGGATATCCCGTTTAGACTGCTTGTCACCACGGCAACAAGAGGACCAGGTATGGGGGGGACTCCCGGTGTCAGTGTTGTCTACATTGAGCGCGTAAACACACACATGAACACCCTGTAACCCTCTGGGGACACATATCCTTGCTCACATATTGGTCTGTCAGAGCGGTTTCCTGCAAGAGGACTTATCAAGAGACAACTACTAGAGAATACAAACACACTCCGTCCATCCATCCATCCATCCATCCGTCCATCCATCCGTCTCTCCCTCCCTTTCTCAGAACGTGTGTGCGCATACCGGCCTCCCATTCCAATGCACCGCTACTTAACCGAGCCCACAGCACCAGGCATGTTAAGTGACTTTGAGAAATAGGTAATCGATTACTCCCTATCTCTCTTTCTCCCCCTCCTCTCTCTCTCTCTCTCTTTTTTTTTTCTTTTTCCAAACCTCTCATGCTTTTTTTATCCATTTCGAATTTTCCCCCCTCCGTACCATCCATTTATTTCTTTCATCTTTCTGGCATCTCTTTTATTATTTTCTTGTTTTCAACCTGTTTTATTATTTCTCTTCCCTCTTATTCCTTCCTATTGTCTCCCCACGCCGTCCACCTTACATCTCCATCTCTCTTTTTTTTTTTTTTTTAACTCTCTCTCTCTCTCTCCCCATCCCTCTTCCCCTTTATTGCTTTGACAAGATAATTTGAGTCATGCTGAAGCCGTCGCCATCCGCCACGGCAAACAAAGAAAGATCCAATCCCTGTCTGCAGCTGATGGGGCTTCTTTCTATCTAGCAGACAAATACACACCTGGAGGATGTGGACACGGCCACACAAACACACACACACACAAAAAAAAAAAAAAAAACATTCTGTATTTTTAGGCCAAGATCCAGATGTTTATTTTGATGTTTTTTTGCATTTGATTTTCTTTTGAATAGTATAGGGGAGACTTTCCATTTGTACTGATGATGAGAAAAGTGTCAATATGTGCTGGGTGAGGTATTTGAGCATGCTCAGAATCAACAGTGAAAGATTTCCCCTTCTAAAATCCATGTTTTTTTTGTTTTTTTTTTTGTCAGCTTGTTTGCTGTCACTCCTTTTCATCCTGTCCTGTCACTCTCAACCCTGATGCTTTTTTTTTTTTTCTTTCTTTCCATCCATTTCTCTATTTTTACCTCTCTGTCAAACGCTCCCTGAGGGAAGTGAGTGATAGGGAGAAGCACATGGACACATAAATCCAGGAACGGAGGAGAAGAAGAAGAAGGAGAAGAAGAAGAGAAGGGGAAAGGGTGGAGGTGGGGGAGTCGGGGCGTGAGGAGGGGTGTTGATGTGATGTGATGTCGCACACCGGGCTTGTCAGCGCCTTAAAGATGATTAATGTTGGGGTAACACGTACACACACACACACACACACACACACACACACACACACAACTAAGCACTTCCCATGTGTCCTGGCTTGGACCTCACAGCTCAAATGCGCACACACACACACACACCCTGCGGCGCAACAAGGGTGCGTTTAATCTCAGGGAGGACCCGACTCAAGGGAGGGTGGGAGGAAAAGAGGAGGAGGTGGAGGAGGAGGAGGAGGAGGGGGGTGGACAATAACAAGGAAATAGGCCTGACAGGACTTTTTAGTGTTGAGATTCCTCAGTGAAATGCCGGCTGGCGGCGCGAACAAGGGATGGATGGATGCACGGACGGATGGACGGAGGAGAGAAACGAGGAGGTGTGCATGTGTCTGACAGACGTGATGGAGTGTAGGCCTGATCCTCCCTAATGTGCCAAGATGGATCGTCTCATCTCTTCTTCTCTGACTCTCTTCTCTTCCTCTCAATCCTTTCATTTGTCTTCTTATTTTTCGCTCCTTACATTTTACACTTTCCTGATTTCATCCCTTCGTTTCTTTCTTTCTCCAGATCTGTACATCTCACTTTTTCTCTCTCTCTCTCTCTCTCTCTCTCTCTCTCTCTCTCTCTGCCCTCGTCTCCTTTTGTCACCGACTCCTCTTTCACCGCTCATCCCTCTCTTTTCATCTCTGTCACTTGATCCACTTAATGGCACCCACTGGTTTTTGTTCATGTCACAAAGCAATATGTCACATAACTGCCAGGGAGAATATCTACTGACGTTTTGTATCTTCTGTCTGATTTATTTACTCTCTGCTTGTATTGATACAGACACTTTGGCTGAACTAATAAAATCCACTGTGTCATACTTGTTCTATGTGCATTTATAACAAAGTTGGATGAACTTTCTGCTAAAAATACAATTAAATAATGTAACTTGAGGCCACAATGTTATTAAAGTTGCAAGATTTAGCAAACTTACCTAAGAAATGTTAATAAATTATAATCAGTCAACATAAATGGCAACAAATACACAAAAAGCCCCCCCGCCCCGAAAAAAAAAAAACAGAACAACAGTTTGTTATGCTCTAATTAGCCAGATTTAACATCAGAAAGATGAGGTGACAGACAGATCATATATCAGAGCGGAAAGTGATCATATCGACTGACTTTTTGTATCTTCTGTCTGATTTATTTACTCTCTGCTCGTATTGATACAGACACTTTGGCTGAACTAATACAATCCACTGTCATACATGTTCTATGTGCATTTATAACAAAGTTGGTTGAACTTTCTGCTAAAAATACAATTAAATAATACAATATGAGGTCACAATGCTATTAAAGTTGCAAGATTTAGCAAACTTACCTAAGAAATGTCAATAAATTACAATCAGTCAACATAAATGGCAACAAATACACAAAAAGCCCCCCCCCCCCCCCGAAAAAAACAAACAACAACAGTTTGTTATGGTCTAATTAGCCAGATTTAACATCAGAAAGATGAGGTGACAGACAGATCATATATCAGAGCGGAAAGTGATCATATCGACTCACTTTTTGTATCTTCTGTCTGATTTATTTACTCTTTGTTTGCATTGATATAGTCACTTGGGCTGAACTAATACAATCCACTGTGTCATACTTGTTCTATGTGCATTTATAACAAAGTTGGTTGAACTTTCTGCTAAAAAATACAATTAAATGATGCAACTTGAGGGCACCGAGCTGTTAAAGTTGCAAGATTTATCAAATTTACCTAAGAAATGTCAATAAATTACAATCAGTCAACATGAATAGCAAAAAACAGATGAAAAAACAGATTTTTATGCTCTAATTAGCCAGATTTAACATCAGAAAGATGAGGTGACAGACAGATCATATATCAGAGCGGAAAGTGATCATATCGACTGACTTTTTGTATCTTCTGTCTGATTTATTTACTCTCTGCTTGTATTGATATAGACACTTTGGCCGGACTACTAAAATCTACTGTGCCCTACTTGTTCTATGTGCATTTATAACAAAGTTGGGCGAACTTTCTACAAAAAAATACAATTAAATAATGCAACCTGAGGCCACAAGTTGCAAGACTTATCAAACTTACCGAAGCGATGTCAATAAATTGCAATCAGTCAACATGAATAGAAAAAAAAAAAGATGAAATAACATATTTTTATGCTCTAATTAGCCAGATTAAACATCAGAAAGATGAGGTGACAGACAGACCATATATCAGTGCAGAAAGTGATCATATCTACTGACTTTTTGTATCTTCTGTCTGATCTATTTGCTCTCTGCTTGTATTGATATAGCCACTTTGGCTGGACCACTAAAAGCTACTGTGTCCCTCGTTTGTTCGTTTGTTCGTTCGCTCGTTCTATCTATCTATCTATCTATCTATCTATCTATCTATCTATCTATCTATCTATCTATCTATCTATCTATCTATCTATCTATCTATCTATCTATCTATCTATCTATCTATCTATCTATCTATCTATCTATCTATCTATGATTATTTATATAGCCCTTTACAGCAGCATAAAGAAGACCAAAGTGCTTTACACCTAAAAGCATGATTAAATGATAAGATAGAAACAGTTTAATCCAAATAAAATAAATATGCATCAAACAATAAGACACAACGCAGTGATAAAAAAAGATTTAAAACCTGATAGTGTTTCAATGCTTTGTGCATTTCTACCAAAGTTGGATGAACTTTCTCCTAAAAAATACAATAAAATGATGCAACTTGAGACCACCGAGCTCTTAAAGTTGCAAGAATGATCAAACTTTCCGAAGCAACGTCAATAAATTTACAATCAGTCAACATGAATAGCAAAAAACCCAATAGATTTCTATGCTCTAATTAGCCAGATTTAAGATCATGATGAGGTGACAGTCTGATCATACATCAGAGTACAAAGCAAATCTTTCATCTGTTTGGATGGTTTTACTTTCACTCTTCCTTGCATCTTAATGCTGTTCCTTATAACCCCTTCCTTTTTTTTTTTTTTCTATTCTCTCCTTCTTAGTTTTATCCTTCAGTCCTTCTTCGTATGTGATAATTTTTACAGTGCATGTTTTGGTAGCTTGTCAATCATCAGCAGATCAGAATATGTCTTTCTTTTCCGTCATCATACGTCAACTCTAATCCTTTTAAACACTTGAAGAGGCATCCTTCATCTTTTTCTCCTCTGCTGCACACATACACCTCCACTCACTCTCTGTTTCTCCCAGTCTCTTTCCCTTCTGTGTTGCTTTGGTCCAGATGAAGTGGGAATCAATAGATGCTAGATAGCACCGGCTCCCAGTCACAGACTACAATGAGCTGAGGTAAAAAGGCCACCTCCAGAGAGGACAGGGATTGTCAGCTCAATACTGGCTCTCAATGGGACCAGAGATAAAAAACCATTTGGGGTGTCCTCATGGCTCAATGGGCTAAGAGGCAAACCATGTACTCACAGCACTGTGGGTCCAAATCCCATTTAATGACCTGTATTGCGTGTCATCGCTTCACTTTTATCTCTCCCATCATGCCTGCCTCTGAGGAAACAGGAGATTGCAGCAGCTGAAACCAAAAACCCTACAACGCTTTCATGTTCTCTCTTTAGGTTGAACTGAATTTAATGTGAAACTATTTAATGTACTTGCGGTTTAACTGTAATGTCGTAGGAACTTTTTTCCTGTGGTTGCCGTGAAGATTATTTGACTTTTCTTTCCTGGTTTCGGTGTAGATCAGCCTGTTTCAGCTCAAGTCCCATTACTGAAAAGCTCTCTTTTGATTGGCCAGCTTACAGGAAGTCTACTTTTTTTTTTTTTTTTCTTTTAAACTTAGTTTTTATTTAGTTTTGCAAGACATTTTACAAACATTAACATATCCAATCAAACATCCCCATATGGCACACATGAAAGAGAAAAAAAAAAGAAAAAAACATCTGCAGTAGATATTAATTACAACAAATCACAATGAAACGTGAATGACAAAAAACACACATGTATACGACCACTTTGGAATGCTTATTGCGTTAAAATCTTAATCATGGGACTCCATCTCTTTGTAAATATCTCTCCCTGAATTCTAAGTGTATATGTAATTTACTCCATCTGATAGATTTCTCTCACTTTCACAATCCAAATATTATATATGGGAGGTTCAGGTTTCAACCACTTAATAGTGACGCATTTAATGGCTGCCGTTAGTAAAATTTCTAAGAGGTATTTTCGGTTATTTCCCTGTAAGCTTTCTGGGATTACACCTAAAAATAGCAAACTTTAAATCTTTAGAAAATGTTTGGTTGAAAACTGTGTTCACAGGAAGTCTACTTTTGAGCACTATCCCTTTTTATTTGCTTTATAAACAAAAACAGCATCCAAATGTCGCTAAAATTCTAACTTTTCACACTACCATATTTGTGTTTCATCCTGAATCTGATCCAGAATATGAGACCAGACATCAGAGACTACAACAGGATGCCTCACTTTGACAAATGCTTCTTATTTACCTGCATATTGTGAGACAGAATGTTGGATTTAGCCATTTGAATACAACCTGTAAGTAAATTTACTTTGCTAAGATGCAAATGTGCTAATTTGGAGCTTGTGTTGAGCAATGCTGATGTCTTGTAAATGTCTTGTAATGAAATCAGAAACAAAAGATTCAAGATTCAAAAAGTTTATAATCATACACACAGCAGTACTGAGCTATGAAATTCTAACTTCGCAAGTTCCCTTCCACGACTAACGTAAATAATTGAACTAAACTATAATGAGACAAAGGAAATAAACTGTACAATTAGAACGATTTAAACGAAACTATAATGAAATGACGGAAATAAACTGTACAACTAGAATGATTTCAACTAAACTAAAAGGAAATAAAGGAATTTAACTGTACAATTAGAACAATTTAAACTAAACTGAAAGGAAATGAAGGAAATGAACTGTACATTTAGAGCAATTTCAACTAAACTAAAAGGAAATAAAGGAAATAAATTGTGCAATTAAAACAATTTAAAATAAACTAAAAGGAAATAAAGGACACACTAAGTAAAATAAAATAAAGCAAGTACTCAAGTACTGCAAAGAGTAAGTGTATCAAAGTGCAAAAAAATAAAGATTGATCATGCAAGATACAAAATACTGTCACAGTGGTAAGACATTAGGTGCATATGTTATTACTGTTGTGCAAATATGCGAGGATATGTTCAAATATTGGAAGGGAAGCATTCAGAGCAACATTTTAACCCCGTAAAGCCTGAACCATTAAATCATTGACAGAAAATTCCAGTTCTTTGAAAATGGAGCCTTTATTGGTCCTTCTGAACCCTTTTTTTTTTTTTTTTTTTTCAAATATCAATTTCCATGTATGAGTTTCAATTTTGTATCATATTTGATGCATCAGGTCTCAATGCTCAAATATTATTATTATTGAACAAACAAAAACATAATATAACACAAACATGTCTAATAAATTGGTGATTCCTTTTCAAAATTGTCAAAGTTCTGTCTCCTCCCTCATTAATGACAGTCTTGTAGTGTCACTGGAAAGGCCTCTGGTGAACGAATTCCTCCGTCTGGTGGATTATCTGTGTATTGCATGTATCTAATTGTATATATCAGGTTTTTTAAGAAAAAAAATACCACACTGATCATGTAGAAGGCTTCAAAACTCATGTATCAAATATGATACGTTTGGTCTTATAGGGTTAAAAACAGACCAGGGGGAATATGACACTAAAATTCAGTTTAGCTGTTTTTGTAATGAGAATTTCTTTGTTTCCCTGGTGTATAAGTGGGGATAAATGATGAAAACACAAAAAAATAGAGTGTCAAGGTGTTGGGTCACCATATGCCATTAGATCAGCTACAATTTTCCATGGCACTGATTCTTCAGGTGTGAACTTCCAACGGTATTCCTCCATTTAATGCTGTAATTTTGATGATGCGGGTAGACCACTCATGTACCAAATATCATACGTTTGGCGTTATAGGGTTAACACACAGGGACTTTCAGTACTTGAAATGCGTCCCACGTCCCCTTTAACTCCACTGTTTGTCCTCTTTTTAGAAGATGCCGGCAGCTGGATTGAACATTTCGAAAGAATGAAACCAAAATGTTTGACTCACCATGAAGTACATTTTTAAAGCCGCTGCGACGGATTGAATTAACTTGTAAATTATACACGCAATCAGCTAATGAGCTCTGAGCATGTAAACTGGATTTAAACACAACAATAAGAGTCAGAAAAGAGGAGAGGCAGATTTATGAGTTGGCACATGTACAGTATGTTGGTGGGCAGCGCAGACACGAGCACGTTTTCCCCAAATGGAATTACAAAGTGTGTACATGTAGAGGCTGTTTTTCTGTCCTTGAACAACTGTCTCCTTGTATGTGTGAGTCCAAACCCCCCCCCCCCCCCCCCCCCCCCAACACACACACACACTCGACTCCATTCCCCCTCCTTGTTGTTGCCCTAAATGAGTTTTCTGACATGCATCAAGTGTTTATGCCTGCTACCCCTCTTTTCTCGTTTTTTCCTCCTCCTCCTCCTCCTGCTTTTTCCCTCCCTTCGTCGCTCGCCCGGCCAGTTAGCTATAACACCCGCCAACATCGGTAAACAAGGAAATCTCTCAGCCGCGGCCCGGCGTGTAACCGCATTACCGCGCCCGATAACCTCTTCAAATAATGTGCGATAAGGGGAATTTGATTTGATTCACGGAAAGGGAAAGAGGGCCACTTGTGCTCCCCCTCTTCCACTCTCTCTCTCTCCAGTCTCTCTCTCTCTCTCTCTCTTTACCCCAACCATCTCCTCATCATCTTCTTTTCACTTAGCCTCAGGGTTTGGACCTCCTCCTCCTCCTCCTTCTGCCTCATCCCCCTTTATTCTCCCTCTCTCCAGAATGACACCGCCTCGCATCCACAATCAAATAAATCCAGCCCAGGTGTCAGCCTTCATTTCGACTCTCCCCTCTCTCGTCCCCGACCGGCGCTAGGTAAGGTGAGAGGCCCCCGTAAAGCCATCATCTCCATAATGGCAAATATGAGCCCTAAAGCCCAAAAAACCAGGAGCCGTATTAACACAAATGAGACTAGTAAGGTGAATGTGTGAATGTGTGTATGTGTGTGTGTGTGCGTCTCCCAGTGAGGTGATATGGTTTTTTTCTTAAGTGAGCTGTGATTTAAGCAGGCTAGACACTAGGCTGATCACTGCTTCTGACTGTGTGTGTGTGTGTGTGTGTGTGCAAAACAGATGAGACTGTGTGGCTCATTCAGAGGACATTTGATGAAATGGAACGGGGGTCAACTTCAGTTTGCCACCCAGTCCGCTTCGCCTCATGTGTGTGCGCTTCCCGTGTCTCTTCGCACGCATGTTACGGCCGTGAGTGTGAGCGTATTTGCGCGTTCTCACTCCCTGACAGTGATGCATGGCGCTTTTAAATAGCACTCCTCCACGCCCTGCTCTAAACTCATCACCGGGATCTTTCGCTATCCCTCCCACCCCTCTCGCTCCCTGGGGTTGTCACTTTTAGAAAAGCAAATGAAATGTCGGCGCTGTGCAGAGGAGGGATGAAGACATAGCCGGATGAGGGGATAGAGAAGGGGAAAGGTGTGTGTGGATGTGTGTGTTTGCTGTCGGTGTAAGTCAAGGTGCTCAAAATATTTCTATGTGTGAGTGCATGCACTGTGAAGAGGAGTGAAATATAAATTGGAAGATGCATTTATCCAACATGGACAGGACATCAGGGTGTGTGCAGGTCAGATTTGGTAACATGGGAACCAATGAACACTGGAAAAAATCTAAATCTTACCGAGTGTATTTTTCTCACTTCTAGTCCAAATATCCTGTCACACTTAAAATAAGACATAATCACCTAAAGAGTAACTTTTCAGTGAGATAGAAGAACTGATTTTTAGACAACAGATCTAGAAAATCTTATTTTAAGGGATCTTACCAAGATCATTTTCACTTGTTCCATTGAAAGATTTTTTTGCTTAATTCAAGGTTTTGTTTTGGTTTTTTTTTGCTTAATTCAAGATTTTTTTGGGCTTAATTCAGACAAAAAAATCTCCCAATGGAACAAGTTAAAATTATCTTGGTAAGATTTTGATTTTTTCCAGTCTGTTGGTGACATTACTGGGAAATTGTGTGCATTTTCAAGGCTTCTCATGTCTCTCAAGAAGTAAAACTCACATCAATGCGTAAAATTGCGGGGTACACTGCAAAAATCAAAATCTTACAGAGTGGATTTTTCTCATTTCTAGTCAAAATATCTCATCACACTTAAAATAAGACATAATCACCTAAAGAGGAACTTTTCAGTGAGAAATAAGAACTGATTTTTAGACAATAGATCTTGAAAATCTTATTTTAAGGAATCTTACCAAGATCATTTTCACTTGTTCCATTGAAAGATTTTTTTGCTTAATTCAAGGTTTTTTTGTTTTTTTTTGCTTAATTCAAGATTTTTTTGGGCTTAATTCAAGACAAAAAAATCTCCCAGTGGAACAAGTTAAAATTATCTTGGTAAGATTTTGATTTTTTCCAGTCTGTTGGTGACTTTACTGGGAAATTGTGTGCATTTTCAAGGCTTCTCATGTCTCTCAAGAAGTAAAACTCACATCAATGCGTAAAATTGCGGGGTACACTGCAAAAATCAAAATTTTACAGAGTGGATTTTTCTCATTTCTAGTCAAAATATCTCATCACACTTAAAATAAGACATAATCACCTAAAGAGTAACTTTTCAGTGAGAAATAAGAACTGATTTTTAGACAATAGATCTAGAAAATCTTATTTTAAGGAATCTTACCAAGATCATTTTCACTTGTTCCACTGAAAGATTTTTTTGCTTAATTCAAGGTTTTGTTTTTTTTTGCTTAATTCAAGATTTTTTTGGGCTTAATTCAGACAAAAAAATCTCCCAATGGAACAAGTTAAAATTATCTTGGTAAGATTTTGATTTTTTCCAGTCTGTTGGTGACATTACTGGGAAATTGTGTGCATTTTCAAGGCTTCTCATGTCTCTCAAGAAGTAAAAGTCACATCAATGCGTAAAATTGCGGGGTACACTGCAAAAATCAAAATCTTACAGAGTGGATTTTTCTCATTTCTAGTCAAAATATCTCATCACACTTAAAATAAGACATAATCACCTAAAGAGTAACTTTTCAGTGAGAAATAAGAACTTATTTTTAGACAATAGATCTTGAAAATCTTATTTCAAGAAATCTTACCGAGATAATTTTCACTTGCTCCGTTGGCAGATTTTTTTGTTTGAAGTAAGCAAAAAAATCTTGAATTAAGAAAAAAATATCTTGAATTAAGCAAAAAATATCTTGGATTAAGCAAAAAATATCTTGAATTAAGCAAAAAATATCTTGAATCAAGCAAAAATATCTTGAATCAAGCAAAAAAAAATCTTGAATTAAGCAAAAATATCTTGATCTGAGTATCTTTTTTGCTTAATTCAAGATTTCTTTTTGCTGAATTCACGATTTTTTTTTTTTTTTGGCATAAATCAAGATTTTTTTTTGCTCAATTCAAGCAAAAAATCTGCCAATGGAACAAGTGAAAATTATCTTGGAAAGACTTCTTGAAATAAGATTTTCAAGCGCTATTGTCTAAAAATGAGTTCTTATATCTCACTGGAACGTTACTCTTTAGGTGATTATGTCTCATTTTAAGTGTGATGAGATATTTTGATTAGAAATGAGAAAGATTGTGGTTTTTTTTCCAGTCTGTTGCTGACTTTACTGGGACATCGTGCGCATTTTCAAGGCTTCTCGAGACTCTCAAGAAGCAAAATTCACATCAACGCGTAAAATTGCGGGGTACACTGCAAAAATCAAAATCTTACAGAGTGGATTTTTCTCATTTCTAGTCAAAATATCTCATCACACTTAAAATAAGACATAATCACCTAAAGAGTAACTTTTCAGTGAGAAATAAGAACTTATTTTTAGACAATAGATCTTGAAAATCTTATTTCAAGAAATCTTACCGAGATAATTTTCACTTGCTCCGTTGGCAGATTTTTTTGTTTGAAGTAAGCAAAAAAATCTTGAATTAAGAAAAAAATATCTTGAATTAAGCAAAAAATATCTTGGATTAAGCAAAAAATATCTTGAATTAAGCAAAAAATATCTTGAATCAAGCAAAAATATCTTGAATCAAGCAAAAAAAATCTTGAATTAAGCAAAAATATCTTGATCTGAATATCTTTTTTGCTTAATTCAAGATTTCTTTTTGCTGAATTCAAGATTTTTTTATATTTTTTTTAACAAGTGAAAATTATCTTGGAAAGACTTCTTGAAATAAGATTTTCAAGAGCTATTGTCTAAAAATAAGTTCTTGTATCTCACTGGAACGTTACTCTTTAGGTGATTATGTCTCATTTTAAGTGTGATGAGATGTTTTGATTAGAAATGAGAAAGATTGTGTTTTTTTTTCCAGTCTGTTGCTGACTTTACTGGGACATCGTGCGCATTTTCAAGGCTTCTCGAGACTCTCAAGAAGCAAAACTCACATCAACGCGTAAAAATCGCGGGGTATAGAAAAGCAAACAGGAAAGACAGAAAGATCAGCACATCATAAATCATCAACTGCCCGGTTCGGAACATGCGCTGATAAATGGTGATCTGATGAGACGCATGTGTGTGTGTGTGTGTGTGTGTGTGTCAGCATGTGTAATGTCGGTTTGCCTCCAGGGACCCTGCAGCGTGTGCCCGTCTAAAAGAAAGACAGCAGTGTGATGCTACTGAGGTTATCTTCGACTACTGACAGCTGTTTATTCAATCAATCACCTTGTCAGCGTGTGCGAGTGTGTGCGTGAAAGAGAGAGAAAGAGAAGGAGAGGGCGAGCGGGTGGAGAAGGAGATAGAAGTAAATTAATGGAGCATTAACCAAGCACTGACCCAGAGAGCAGAGGCAAAACCAGACGCTATAGGCCGCATCTCAGTTCCTGACCCTCATCACACAAACACACATACACACACACACATCTCCTGCCTATAACCCAGGAAGTTGAAAGTTATTCACGGTGCATGAAAGTTTCGAAAAGAGTAACAAATGCCAAAAAAGTATTGATTTATGGAAAGGGTGAGTTCACGGTTATTGATAGCAACTGGAGAGAAAAGTAGGTAAAATAAACTTGACTTTTCTATTCAGTTCTTCTAAATACAACAAACAAAATGTAATGTTAATTTGTTTATTAACCCTTTATCAGGCAAGTGACTATTTTTGGTCATTTCCACACACATTACAAGACAGTGACAGCAAGTTACAGTGAGGACAGTGAGTCAACCATCTCAGGTCCAATGTGGTCTACAAGGGTATGTAAGGCCCACCTCTGGATGAACAGAGAGGGTACCTGAAGACCCTGGTGTTAAAAGTACTGAAGTCCCATTTTTGGACATTTCAAGTCCAGCATATCCTCCTGACACCCAGGAAAGTAAAGTTTTTTTTTTTTGTTTTGTTTTTTGTTTTTTTTTACATTAAATAATTGTCTTGATTTGAGACAGTGTGATGCAACAGTTTTTTCAGATACTTTTTTTTCATGGAATTTTTTTTTTTACAGGAGACAGATTTTTTTTTTTTTTTTTTTAATAAAGGTATGAAACTCTTGTCCCCTACAGAGGACAAAATTGCATTGCTGGGTCTCAGGACGATATAAACGTGTTGTATTTGTTTAGCTAAGTCTAGCCTATAACTTGTTTTTTTTTTTTCTCTCCAGAATTTTTTTGTGACTTCAGTACTTTTAGCACCAGGGTCTTCAACTGCTTTGTTAGGTACCATGAAATAATGGTACTAATGTAAGGAATGATGTTCAAAGGGATCATGTGGATGGGGACAGGTGTCTGGATCTGTTGGAATGATCTCAAAGTGATGTTCTAATGTTCTAAAATACATGTTCCTTTCACCTTATATGTGTTTTTTTTGAATTTTTTTTACATTTACACTTACGAGTAAGGAACCAAATGATAACTTAATTTACCTTGATGTTCTACATAACAATAGAAAAACAAAACAAAACAGAAAAATGTCAAAGTCCTATTACGCCCTCCAATAACACACTGAGATTGAAACTTTGAATTTCTGAGTATTTCTTTAAGTGAACTATAAAAAGGTTAAGATTATATAACTTTGAAATGACAATAAATTAAGTTTTGATATGACTGATATAGATTACTGGTCTGCAAACTGATTCTTACATCCTAATTCTATATCGGGGTCAAATGCAGACGCAATAAAAGTGATAATTCTGCTTTTGCTGACCTATGCCCCCTTGCTCCTTCTCCTTCTGTCTACTTCTGCTTCTGCTGACTGACTCCATTTCATTTGTCCTTCCTCAGCTGTGCGAGGGATACCGAAACGCATCGGTGTGGGCGTGAGGCCTGTCGGCACTCATTTCCATCCCAAAGGGGCTTCATCACGCCAGGAACATGCCGTGTCAGTGGGCAAACAGAACAGGGACGTCAGCAAGTTTTAAATAGACATCCTGAGTCAGCCCTTCGAACGAGATTAAACGGAGTATTTTCATCGCAAAAATTAGGAAAAATATGAAAATACACAACATTTACATCATATACGCATATCTTCATCTCACATCCTTTGTAATTTTTTTCATATTCTTCCATCTTTCCTCCCCTCGTCTCCTTTATTTCCATTTCTTTCTGCCTCTCCCTCCCTCTCATTATCGCTCTCCCTGCTGCTTTCATATGGTCTAGCAGCTGAATTAATTACCAAAGCCAATTAACGGTAGATTGGCTGATGTTTTAACTAATTAGCTTTAATGAGGGTGCCGTGGCTGCCTGCACTGTGTTAATTGAATCCTAACAGCGGAGGAGGCAGTCTGTGGAGGCGAAATGAGAGGGATGGATGGCTCGATGGATGGATGCATCCAGGCATGCGCTCACACACACACACACACACACACACACACACACTCATGTTGTTATTGATAATATTTAGAGCGCATCCTAGTAACACCCACCCCGTTGTTGCGTCTGATTTATCACTAACATCCTTGGCTTTTCCTCTCACATACGTACAAAAGACACACAGAAGGATATAACAGTAAAATAACACAAAAAATGTGAATAAAATTACATCAGGTTTTGTTAATAGTGCTCATATGTTCAGTATACCTCCCGCTTAAAGGTAGCTGTGCCGCCGCAGCAGCTGATTTGTTATTAGAAAACGTGTCTGGCAAAGAAAAGCAGCAGATTAAAATCTTAGATCAATGTCATGCTGTCCTCTTAGTGCTGGATTACCTGCTGCGTACCTGATCTTCATTTTTCGCCTGCGTAGAGATGGTAGGATGATCAGAGAGGAGATATAAAGCGAATGTAATGATTTGAAAGGTCCTATGGATAAAACTACATTTCACATTATAGCATTTAGAGACACAAATATGTCCTTTTTTTGAGGTGCATCTTATCTGTTAACAAGTGTATCTAACATTCCGGTGTCTATTAATCAAATTTTTTCACTGTCTTTAACCCTATAACGCCTAACGTGTCATATTTGATACATGAGTTTTGAAGCCCTCTACATGATCAGTGTCATATTTTTTGTCTTGAAAAACCTGATGTATACAATTACATACATGCAATACACAGATAATCCACCAGGGGGGAGGAATTCATTCACCAGAGGCCTTTCCAGTGAGACTACAAGACTGTCATTAATGAGGAAGGAGGAAGAACTTTGCCAATTTTGAAAAGGAATTACCAATTTTTTTGAGAAATTTGCTTTATATTTACCTCCGCCAAGGAGGTTATGTTTTTGCCAGAGTTTGTTTGTTTGTTTGTTTGTTTGTTTGTTTGTTTGTTTGTCTGTCCGTTAGTGTGCAACATAACTCAAAAAGTTATGGACAGATTTTGATGAAATTTTCAGGGTTTTTTGGAAATGGGATAAGGAAGAAATGATTAAATTTTGGTGGTGATCGGGGGTGGGGGGGGCCCACGGGGGGGCCCATTTCCAACAAACCCTGAAAATTTCATCAAAATCTGTCCGTAACTTTTTGAGTTATGTTGCACACTTACGGACAGACAAACAGACAAACAAACAAACAAACAAACAAACAAACAAACCCTGGCAAAAACATAACCTCCTTGGCGTGGGGGGGGGGGGGAGGGGGGCACAGGGGGGGCCACTGATCAGCCTTGGCGGAGGTCTGCGCTCTCCGAGTGCTTCTAGTATGTTTTTGTTTGTTCAAAAATAATGATCATTGAGCATTGAGACCCGATGCATCAAATATGATACAAAATTGAAACTTTTTTTTTTGATTGTTCAGAAGGACTAATAAAGGCTCTAGTATCAAAGAACTCAAAATTTCTGTCAATGATTTAATGGTTCAGGCTTTACAGGTTAATATATGTGCTTATGTGTCTCTACATCATTTTATTTTTTTTTTTAAACTTTTTTTTTTTTTTTTTTTTTTTAGAAAAGTTCAGAAAACAGAGGAATGCAGGCCATATTTTGTTGACCCATGGGGAAGTGAAGCATTCAGAGCAACATTTTATCCCTGTAAAGCCTGAACCATTAAATCATTGACAGAAAATTCCAGTTCTTTGAAGCTGGTGCCTTTATTGTTACTTCTGAACAACCCAAAAAAGTTTCTATCAAATATCAATTTCCATGTATGAGTTTGTATGATATTTGATACATTGGGTCTTAATGCTTAAATATTATTATTTTTGAACAAACAAAGTTCTTCCTCCTTCCTCATTAATGACAGTCTTGTAGTGTCACTGGAAAGGCCTCTGGTGAACGAAGTGTATTGCATGTATCTAATTGTATACATCAGGTTTTTAGAGAAAAGAAATATCACACCGATCATGTAGAGGGCTTCAAAACTCATGTACCAAATATGATATGTTTGGTGTTATAGGGTTAAAGACAGACAAGGGGGAATAAAACACTAAAATAATTCAGTTTAGCTGTTTTTGTAATGAGAATTTCTTTGTTTCCCTGGTGTATAAGTGGGGATAAAAGATGAAAACACAAAAATTAGAGTGATAAGGTGTTGGGTCTCCATATGCCATTAGATCATTAGATTCCATGGTATTGCTTCTACAGGTCTGAACTTCAAACAATATTCCTTCATTTAATCTTTTGATGATGCAGGTAAACCAATGTCACCCAGGTGTTCTGTTGGGTTCTGATCTGTGAAATGCAAAGCCCATTGAATGCGATCTCAAAGTCAAACCTCTTCCGTCAGGTTTGTCTTTTAATTTGGCATTTGCGACTACGCTTTAACTAAATCCCACAGTTTCCGAGTGACTATAAAATGAAAAAAAAAAGACGCCGTGACATTATCCGTGTCCTCCCTCTGAGCGTCTCCTCCCATCCTGCTGATCTAAAGACATGAATAGCGGCAGATTGTCTGAGGTGGCTATAAAAATCTGCATGGCCGTGTAAAAGGCTTAATGATTTTAAAGTTACAAGAGAAAAGAGCCTGCAGTTTGTCTCATCCATCAAGTCTAGCACCGCCGCCTTCGCCAAATGGCCCTGCCACCTAACCTGGCTCTACACATAGCGGGGCCAAACACACCCTCCCACTCCTTTCCACTTCCTTTCCACATTTTATCTTTGTCCCACTTAGACTAAATTATTTCCGTTCTTTCACCTTCTCTGCATCACCTTCTATTTTTCATCAGTTTGAACATAGTATTGATGTCTTTCACTTGACTGGGAGTGTGTACGTATTGGGCTCCCTATGTGTGTGTGTGTGTGTGTGTGTGTATGTATCGGTGTTATATCACATTAACCCTTTATCTGGCAAGTGACTATTTTTGGTCATTTTCAAATACATTACAAGACAGTGACAGCAACAGTTACAGTGAGGGCAGTGAGTCAACAATCTCAGGTCCAATGTGGTCTACAGGGTCTGTAAGGTCCACCTCTGCATGAACAGTGAGTGGACCTGCTTTGTTAGGTACCATGAAGTAATGGTACTAATGTAAGGAATGATGTTCAAAGGGATAATGTGGATGATGACAGGGTCTGGATCAGCACTGATGTTGTTAGAATGTTCTAAAAGTCATGTTCTAATGTTCTAAAATACACATTCCTTTCACCTTATATGTGTTTTTCTTGTATTTTTATAGATAGATAGATAGATAGATAGATAGATAGATAGATAGATAGATAGATAGATAGATAGATAGATAGATAGATAGATAGATAGATAGATAGATAGATAGATAGATAGATAGATAGCATGACACACATTCAGTAACAATATAAAACCACAGCAAACATGAGTAAAGATAAATATAACATGGACATCTACATGATCAGTCAATAAAAAACAGGAAAATAGATGATTTTCACTGAAAAAAATGCAAAATTCTGAGGATAATGTTGTAGATAGATAGATAGATAGATAGATAGATAGATAGATAGATAGATAGATAGATAGATAGATAGATTGATAGATTGATTTACTTTATTAATCCCCAAGGGGAAATTCAAAATATGGTCACCGCTCTACAGAAACAATCACACCACAGCAACAATAAATACAGAATGTAAATAGCTACAAAGAAGTTAGATTAAAAAGAAAAGTAGAATTAAAAAAGATATATATATATATATATATATACACACACACTTGTATATACACACTTATATATACACTTCTTAGATTTAAAAAAAAAAAAAAAAAGCCACATATGGGTAAGGAACCAAATATGGTAACTTCACTGACATTGATTTTTTACAACAATAAAAAAAATCAAAACATTTCACAAAAGTAATAAAGTCTTCTTATGTCCTCCAATAATACAATAACACTACATTCAGACAGCAGGTTTTCATGCGTAATTTGGATTTCTTTGGTGAAATCCGACTTTTTTGTGTGCTCGTTCATATTACACATTAAATGTGACTTCTATCAGTTTTGAGTATGAACTGAATGCGACCCTGAAGTGACCTGCATGTGCAAAAGAGGTCCTGATGTAATACGTGACCACGCAGACACACACTGTGTTTATGTAAGTAAATAAGAAAGGAATCTCATCTTGGAGCAGAATTGTGGCGTTTGTCGCATTTCAATGACGCAAAGGTCGGATAAATGCCTTTATGTAATGGTAATTAGCATTGGCTGGTGAGTCGACTTGTGACCAAAGGGTCGCCGGTTAGATTCCACAGACTGGCAGAAAAAGTTGCTGGCTGATGTGCCCTTGAGCAAGACACTTAACCCCTCATTTGCTCCCTGGGCGCCTGCTATGGCAAGCCCGCTGCTCCTAGTTTGCAGTGTGTGGTGTGTTCCTGCATGTTCTACAGAAGGGTTAAAAGCAGGTGGTAAAATGTACCATATATCTTAATGCCTTCAGATAAATGTCAGATAATTCAGACTGAAGTCGCATTGCAAAATATCAGATACCTATCGGATTTAGGACCACATATGAAAGTGGCCTGGGTCGTATTTGAAAAAATCGGATTTGTGCTAATCAAACTGTCTTTAACAGATCGGATACAGGTCACATATGGGCGAAAAAAATCGGATTTGGGCCACATTTGCCTGCAGTCTGAACATAGCCTAAGGTTGAAATTTAGAATTTGAGTATTTCTATGAGTGCTCTATAAAGGGTTAAAGCCCCCTGTGGACCCTCGGGCTCCTCCTTAACCACTTCCCGCTGTAGCCCCCCACCACCACCACACACACACCTTGCAATAAGGTTCCTCTAACACAGGTTAACCCTTTGACCTGTTGTTGCAAACTGTAATCAATAGTAGCACTCACAACTGCCTGTTTTTCTCACACACTTAGATATCAGTGCAAAGGTCCTAAACCTGATTACAGCAAGACAAATGAACCAAACCGTTTACAATCCGTCTTTGAGCTTTTATATACTGTTTCTTTCAACTTCTCTCTGTTTTGCTCTCAAGTTACAGCCTCGCTCCATACATGACACACACACACACACACACACACACACACACACACAAGCCTTTCTCTCAGCACTGCGACGGCCTCATGGGGGAACACACACACACACATGTAGTAAATCCTTGCTAACGTTCTCGAGCCGCACACACTCGTACACATCTCCCACTAGAGATGTGGTCATGTTGAGAAGTTGGAGCAGGGATTTTCATGTTCCTGTCTTCTGCTCATCTGTCAAACTGAGCGATATGGGGTGACTACCTCCAGTCAAGCACGCCAACACATGCACACACACACACACACACACACTGATGCAGCAAATATCGTTGCGCTTGCACCAATGAAACCAAGGACAGAGGAACTTGCTGATAAACTGCAGTACAGCCTAGTGGATTTTTACTACTGTTGATGCTATTATTATACTTTTCTTATTAAATTACACTCATCTTTTGACGTAAAGTGACATTTTTCTGAGAGTAATAAATGCATTTACACTAATAGTTGTAATCAGTATTAACCCATAAAGACCCAAACACCCACTGGTGACCACAAGCATCTATTGATATACATTTTTTAATAACTGTTGCTCGTTTAATCCTATGAATACATGTGTAAAATGCATTTTATCACCTTTTCGTGGTCATCAGATATGACCCATTTGGACGTTAAGAGGCTCCGTCGTGAACATCTTCTACAACACTGATTCACCAGTTAAACCAATAGAGTTTGATCAGTGACAGTGGATGGAGACACTTGATTTATGTTCAGTTGTTGATATACTTGTTGAAAAAGTCACTTTTTTTTTTTTCATTTTTCTGGTTTGAATTAATAACCTTTGAATTCACTCTGAGTTTTCATGAACAGCTAAATTAAATATAGGAAAAAATTATTAGACCACCCCTTGTTTTCTTCAATTTCTTGTTCATTTTAATGCCTGGTACAACTAAAGGTACATTTGTTTGGTCAAATATAATGATAACAACAAAAATAGCTCATAGTAGTTTAATTTCAGAGTTGATATCGATCAATTTTCTATGTTTTCTTGATAATAACCAACATCACTTCAGTTCTTACATCAATATCTATGGCATTGTACTGACAAAAACAGTACTTTTAGGCATTCCATGTTTTCTTTTCTGTCTGTTTTAGTCACATGACACATACAGGACTTAGTACTTGATTACATAACCATTGTTTTTAATGACTTTTGTTGGTCTAATAATTTTTTTCGCGACCATATGTTGGTCTAATGTTCTAAAATATACATACCTTTCACCTTACATGTGTTTTTCTTGCATTTTTTATATATACACTTCTTAGATTTTTATTTATTTTTTTGCCACTTATGCGTTAGGAACCAAATATGGTAACTTCATTTACCATAAAAGAAATTTAAAAATCTCACAAAAACAGTGCTTTTAGGCATTCCATGTTTTCTTTTCTGTTTGTTTTAGTCACATGATACACACGGGAGTTAGTACATGATTGTTTTTGATGACTTTTGATGGTCTAATAATTTTTTCCCGCGACGACACATGAGTCACAGTGAAAAATGAAAAATGCAGTGGATAATATTATAATAAATGGTGATATTCACTAGGTCTTTATGGGTTAAAATCACCTCATAGATACATAGAAACATAGATTCATAGATTGTAATACCTAACACTAGAAATTTAGATTTATGTTTTTTTTTTTTTTATTAGTGACACAATAAACCCATACACACGCGGCAACAATGTCCAAATGTAAATCAGATAAACAGATGAAATTGAACAGCCCTATTCAACTCTGAAGCCTCATGACTCTTTTGTATAGCAGATGCTATTGTAGGGGTGTGTGTCTGTTTGTGTGTGCGCGTTTGGATGTTGGCAATTGAGAAGAACCTATTTCCTCTTGCTGAATCCCTGGCTCTAAATGATGGATTGATATCTCTCTCGCTGTGGATTATATGCGCATAAGTGTGTGTGTGTGTGTGTGTGTGTGTGTGTGTGTCAGTATGTGTTTTGTGTGTGTCACTAGCCCTCTCAGCCTCTTGCTGCCTGTCCTCTCAGGCCCTTATCAGCTCTTGTCACAAACAGAGGATAGGGGATAATCCTTCATACAAGGGGAGCAGTCTGGCCTTCCATCTATCTAGCTGTCTGTCTAGCTGTCTCCCATATTACCCCTCTCGCCGGAGTGTCACCGGAATAGAAATCAAACAGACACACGGCAAACGGATTTGATGGCCGTTTATACGAGTTTGATTAGCACAGAGTTTGCGAAAAGTTTTACAAAGCTCCCTGTAATGTGTTGTATTTATCAGAATACAGATTTTCCCTTGGGTGTCTGGCAAAAAAAACGCACCACGGGACCCTTCGGAAAATGATCGCAACACAGATAATGAGAACTTTCCTAAGTTACGAGTCAGGACTACGCCTCAGGGTGCTGTGTTGTGGTTCTGGTCGCTTGCCACGTCTTCATGACAGTGGGTGTTGCGGGTCACCCTGGGTTCCAGGAATCGGAGCATTCTCTGGCACCGAAGTGGACCAGACTACAAGAATTTGCTTGTGAAAACACACTTTATAATGTCAAGGACAATCATTTATACAGCATTAAAAATAATTTAGACGTGAATTTATGTAAGCACTTTTTGTTCTAAATTGAGATTTTAGAGGGCAGTAAAAATAAAAATAAAACAGCATTGAAACATTAGAACAAATTGGTGACCACAATGACTTTTAAGAGGCATACACCACTTGAGACGAGATGGAAAAATCATGTTGTGTTATTATTTTTGGTCTAGCTTAAAATACATGCAATTCTGTTTACCCACGTTACATTCTTTGTATTGTCTGTATTGTATTTGTCTGTCTGTCTCACTTATTCCCAGGATATTAAAAGCTAAACATATAAAACATATAGATGTATCTGGGTGAAAACACTTGATAAAGGCAGACTACAGATGTCTATCTGCTGGAGTGGGGGTATTGCACAGGTCACACCTGAGGCTATTTTGTGTATGTGTATGCAATCACACACAACGCGATTGTATCACACAGCTGCAATTGGACATCATTGTGATCCTTATCAAACCGCTATCTCTCCACTCAACAGGAGTTGGCCTATCATCTCTTCCTCCATCCCTCCCTCATTTCCTTTCCACTTTTTGCCCTCTGTCTCTGCCGCTTCCTCTGCATGATTATTTCACATTGTCCAATAGAGGGGGATGTTTCACTACACTTTGCACTTGAGGAGCCTTTGCTATTTTTCTCTGAGGATATAACTTGTCATTTAATGTTTAGTCTCATACTTCGTAATTTATATTTACAGCAACAGCAGCAAATACATTAAATTATTCCATTTTTTTTATATATATATATATATTTGAGATTTTTTTTTTTCTTTTTCTTTTCTTTTAAATTATACATTTACATAAACATGTACTTAGACATAAGGGACCACAGAGACACAATTTAAAAAAAAAAAAAAAGAAATTATACAACAAACCTACAGACCTATTAAACACAAAAAAGAGAAAAAAAAACAAGAATAACAAAATAAATAATATTACCAGCTCCTCTTTACAATGCTCAGGGCTGATCGAGAGTTAATGTAACGTATACTAACAACAAATTTCTCCATCAAGAGGACATAGCAGACAGCAGGACACTCTTGTTGACAGTAGAGAAAAAATATATTTGATATTTTCTGATAAAAATTGACCATAAGAGAAGCTTTCACTTCTCTTATCTTTTCAGAAAAAAAAAAAAGTGCTCAGTTTTGTCCTCGCAGCAGTATTTTGTAACAAAAATTTGGGAGATTTAGGAAACACTCTGTTCACTTTTGAGAATTTGTAAACCACCGAAGCTGCAGATCTGTAGTTTTCCACTCAACGACAGTCTCTCCCGTGGCTGTCTCTCCTTTGTTTACTCTCAGGTATTCTCAAATTCTGTGTGGAGCCAGCTTGGAGGCTTTCAAGTCCCAACACACATGCACACACTCGAACCGACACAGGGTTAAAGGGACAGGTCTGCAGCTCAGATCAATAGAAAATTAAAGACACCGAAATGGTTTCTGCTCACATATTAACCTTCCTTCTCTTCTCTGGTTGCCTTTTTTTTTTTTTTTTTTGTCTCCCCTCCTTTTCTTTTCCATCCTTTTCTCTCTGTGTCTACGGTCTTCTCCTAATAGCCGGTGCCGCTGACGACAACAGTGTTTCAAACAAGTTGAGTATAGGTTTTGGTGACAGAGAAGAGAGATGGATGTGTGTGTGTGTATGAGTGTGTGAGTGTATGTGTGTGTGTGTTTTGAGCTTTGGAAATTGTAGGAGAAGAGAGGGTGAGATGGTCGGATGAAGGGATGGGTGGAAGGACGGGGGCAGTAATAGCACCGAGGCGACAGGGGCTTTGGATACTCTCCGGATGCACACGCACATGCTGACACACACACACGCCGTCTGGGGACTCAAATCTCAGAGCAATTTTCGGGCCGGATGATTGGCAGCTTGATGCGTATTCTTCCCCTACAAGACCCGCTGATAACTCCAGCTATCCCATTCCACGCCAACACCCCTCCCTCTCTTCTCTCTTTTTCCCCACTTTCACTATCTTTTTTTTTTTTTTTTTTTGTCACTGTGACTCTCTCAACACCCTGACCCCCTCCCACTCGCTCTCTCATCCCTCTCCACATCCTTCTTACCCCCTCTCCCTCTCTCTCTCTCTCCCTCTCTCTCTCTCTGGGCCTGTTGTGGAGCTATTACAATGACAGAGGCGATAAGGGACATTTATCACATGTGCGGCAGGGTGAGCGAGAGAAAGCCCTCAACAGGTCTAGGGGGAGGAACACACACACACACACACACATGTACACACACATGCACACACACACGCACACATATATATCCAGATGCACACACACTCAGCATTAAGACGTGAAAACTCATACACACTGCATGCAAATGTGCAAGAACCCATGCACATTTATGACCACACATAAACAGAGAAATAAATAAACAGTCAGAGGTTGCACATGCTTGAACACAAGAGCATAAACACACACATCCATTTACACACACACACACACACACACACACACACACACACAGAGTGAGACGGTGAATCATCCGCCTTTTCCCCATTTTGTATTTTGCAGTTGACTGAGGCCAATTCCCCATAATTCAATACAGTTGAAAAATGAAACCCTGGTAAATCGCTACAGCGATTTTACAGATCCCCGCTTATCCTCATAATTCATTATTTCCAAACTGTAACAACATTACATTTCATTTGTAATGCTTTGCCTGCCTCAGCCATTTGCCAATTGTTATATCTTATTGTTTTCCCTCTCCAAGGGGGAGAAAAGTGAGTTACTGGGGGAGAAATGGCGACTGGCTGGGTGGCTGTGGTGCTCCTTCGATGCCTATTACCTGTCTGTTTCTATGTCTGTCCATTTATTCTCCTTACTGTCTCTGCATCTGTCTGTCTGTTTGTCTGTCTGTCTTCTAGACTGTCCCGCAGTGGTGGAGACGCTCAGGCAATGCCACCAAATACACGACTCTAAAGGGGAAAAGGGTCTTCATTGTGGTCGAGTCATAATGAAGAGATTGTTGAGCAGCCTGATGGAGACACACGCCGTGACACAAGATGACTGGACTATTGTTTTTTGGCGTCATGGTACAGTTGGATCCACAGCTGGATCGGTGCAAGGCGGAGACTGGGACAGGGACGGGGTGACAGACAGGAAGAGGCAGGAGGAGGCGCTAAGAGAGGAGGAAACTGGGAAGGGAGGGGACTAGAATACACTGGATGTAAAGAAATACAGGTGAGATTAAGAGATAGAACAGATGCTAAAAAAGGTTGACCAATATTTTAGTTTAGTTTATTTCAGACGCAAACAAAATACAAAACATAGGAAAAAACTAAACACTACAAAATAAAATAGAATAAAAAATAATAACTTAATAATATATGTAGGCCATCATAATAATGGGAATTTGGAGAAGGAAAAAACTACCTTTGAATCTTTTAGGAATTATAAGAAACTTTTTAACTCAACATTTAATCAAAGTAATAAATACTTAAATCTGGATCACTGAGCATCAATCTCAACCTTTATCGGTGTAAGACAAAAGTGTTATTTTTATCTCTTAAGTTAATTCTAGTAGATACTGATAGTGTCTAAAATGTCCTATCGACACCAGTTAATTGACCAAAGCATTTAATCTTAACCCATAAACACCCAATGCTACTTTTGTGGCAGTTCCAACATGTTTTTCTTTTTATATTTAACTTTTCTTAAGTGATTTATCATAATATTATCTTCTGTATTTTGTGTTTTTTCAGTAAACATCAGGTATTTTCCTATATTTAATTTAATGATCATGTACATGTTCATAAAAGGTCAGATTAAAGTTGACGGTTATTAGAGAAAACTAAAGAAAAAGGGACTTTGTTTTGGTTAAAATATATCATTAACTGAACATAAACCAAGTGTGTCCGTCCACTGTCACTGATCCAACTCGATGGGTTTTACTTGTGAATCAATATTGTAGAAGATGACAGTGTTTCCACGGTAACTACAGAGTCTCTGAACATCCAACTGGGTCATATCTGATGATAATAATCAGTAATGCTCTGACCCTTAGCCTTGTGTTCATGTGTTGCTGCCGCTTAGATTAACCCATAAAGACCCAGTGCTACTTTTGTGTCACTTCCCAAATGAATCTTTCTCCACATTTAACCTTTCTAAGTAAATTTATCACCATTTTTTATGATATTATCCTCTGTATTTTGCATTTTTCAGTGTAAACCATGAATATTCTTATATCTAATTCACTGATCATGTAGATGTTCATAAAAGTTCAGGGTAATTAAACACAAAAAAATGAAGAAAAAAGTGAATTTTCTGCAAAATATATCATTAAGTAAACATAAAAACAAGTCTTTCCATCCAATCTCATTGATCCAACTCCATGGGTTTCGCTTGTGAATTAATGTTGTAGAAGATAACGGTGTTTCCATGGTAACTACGGAGCCTCTGAACGTCTAAAAGGGTCATATCTGTTGACCATGAAAAGATGAATAACTATATTTTACACCAATTATTTACATGTGTCGATAGGATTAATGGATCAGCAGGTATTAAACAGTTTAGATCAGTAGATGGTTTTGGTCGTCGGTGGCTGTTTGGGTCTTTATGGGTTCAACTTTCTTTATAAAATTCCTCAGGAGATCATTCGTGTTGCATTTGTGTGTCATACAAATAAAACTGAATCGTACTTTCACTGTGGTCTTGCGTCATAAAGACACTGTCGAACAATGTAACTACGCATCTGCATGATCGCTCTCCACATGCAAAGACGCAATAAACTCATGGATAGAAAAGTCAATGTGCTATTTAAAACCGTACGAAACAGCCCCTAAGACAGGGGTCTCAAACATGCGGCCCGGGGGCCAAATGCAGCCCGCCAAAGGTTCCAATGCGGCCCGTGGGATGAATTTGCGAACTGCAAAAATTCCACAGTCATGGCTATGGAACTCATTTTAGTTCAGGTTCCACATACAGACCAATATGATCTACAGTCAAATAATAACAGCAGAATAACCGACAAAATATAATGACTCCATATTTTGTTCTCGGTCTGATGTGAAAAAAAAAAAAAAAAAACATTATGCCTATAAATAATGACAACTTCAAATTTTTGTCTTGTTTTAGTGCAAAAAATAACATTAAATTATGAAAATATTTGCATTTACAAACTATCCTGAAACAATAAAATGTGAATAACTTGAACAAATATGAACAACCTGAAATGTGTAAAGAAAATTAAGCACAATTTTAACAATTTTCTGCCTGTTAGTAAGTGTTTAGTGTCTTTGTAGACCTGATCCATAATGCACATGTAGAAATGATAAGTTGAGGCATAATATCGTTAAAATTGCACTTATTTTCCTGAAGAAATTTCAGTTTTTTTCAGGTTAATCACATCTTTTTTGTTCGGATAGTTGATAAAAAATAAGTATTTTCATAATTCAATGGGTTTTTTGCACTATAACAAAGACAAAAATTTGGAGTCGTCATTATTTATTGGTTATTACCTCCGCCAAGGAGGTTATGTTTTTGCCAGGGTTTGTTTGTTTGTTTGTCTGTTTGTTTGTTTGTCTGTCTGTCCGTTAGTGTGCAACATAACTCAAAAAGTTATGGACAGATTTGGATGAAATTTTCAGGGTTTGTTGGAAATGGGATAAGGAAGAAATGATTAAATTTTGGTGGTGATCGGGGGTGGGGGGGCCCACGGAGGGGGCCACTGATCAGCCTTGGCGGAGGTCTGCGCTCTCCGAGTGCTTCTAGTTATGTTATTATTTTACTTGTCCGGCTCACTGGAGATCAAATCAGGCTGAATGTGGCCCCTGAAAGAAAATGAGTTTGAAACCCCTGCCCTAAGATTTCCGCAGTACTATAGAGGAAATATAATTCCACAGCAGGTACTGCGAAATGACTGGAGGAGGAGGGCGTTTTTCAGTATTTACAGCTTCAAAAACAGATTTTTCACACAAGAAAAAAAAAAAAAAAAAAATCACTTAGATCCAATACTGGAATAGCTATTAATCTGAGAGCTAAAAACATGCTTTGATGCCTCTTTTTCTCTCTCACACACACACATCCACAGAGACTTAGACACCATCCTTCCTACAATCTCCCATTTATCACAGCTGTAGCCACTGGTCGGCCCTGCCCATGTTACTGTACGCTGTCACACTGCTGGCTAAACAAACTGCTCCTTGATGTATGAGGGCCTACACTGGCCATAAACTTATTCACTTTTAACTAGCATGCTACCGGCTTGGCACGGCCAGACATCACCTTTAGCACTCCTATACGTGTGTGTGTGTGTGTGTGTGTGTGTGGCGTAAAAACCGCCGGTGAGAAATTAACCCCCTGGGTACCGCTTCATAACTCACTCCTCTTTTTTTCTTTCCTCTTTCCCTCCCTCCCCTTCCATCCATCTCTATTCCTCAACTGAGGGATTAGTCCTGTATCTATTACCCATTAGAGTGTGTATGTGTCTTTGACAATAAGGGGAAATGGCTCAGTGATACAAGAAGAAGAAGAAGAATTGCAGGTCTTATATGTCTCGCCGGACGACAAGTGGTTTCCTGTTAGCGAACGAATGGGGAGAGAAAGAGTTAAGTGTGTGCATCAGTCTTAATCCTCCCTCTTCTTCTCTTCCTCTACTTTAATTGAGTACAACCAGATAAGACAAGAAGAGTGTAAAGTCATATAACCAACATCAGGTTTATGGTTAAGCTTGTGATGTTGGCACCTTGGCCATCTCCCCGTCCTCCCAGGATGCTTTGCTGTTTTATTGACTATATGTATTTATTGTCTCCAGTCAGTCTGGAGTCTATCGGATGACGTGCTAATCTTGCAGAACGCGATTAACGATTAATTGATGGCCGGAGCATTATCAAAAAGCATTGCCTCCTTTGCATGAATTTGTGCAAATATAACCCAGCGGGCAGACGAACGAGCACAAATGTGAGCGTGCACACACATACACACACACACACACACACGGACAACACCACACTGCAGCACCCATGCACACACACACACACACACACACACACACACACACAGACACTAAAGGTTAATTATGTAGTTTTTTCCAGTATTTTATGACTTTGGTAAGTTGTAGCTGCATGGACCCCCCTTCCCTTCTTATCAAGCTATAAATTCATTAGTGGCTAACACACCTCGCTGGGGCAGCTCATTTAGTTCTGACAAACAAGATTAGAGGACAGAAGTGCAGGAGGGTGGGTGTGGACACAGGGAACATAAGGAGAAATCCTAGGAGAGGACGTGGATAAAGAGACGAGGGAAGACGCTGTGTTTTAAGTGGAGTCAATGTGCCACTTGAGTTGGGGAAAATACATTTGAACAGGACCAGATAAATAATTTGAGCATGTAATAAGGCTTATTTAACCCATAAAGGAGTTCCCAAATGAATTTTTCTGTCTATTTTAACCTTTCTTAAGTGATTTATCACCATTTATTACAATATTATCCTCTTTATTTTATGTTTTTTTTTGGTTAAAACAATGTATTTTCCTGTTTAATTCACTGATCATGTAGATGTTCATAAAAAGTCAGTGAATTCAATGGTGATTATATCAAAAAAAAAATGAAAACTGACAAAAAAAAAGTCACTTTTTCAGCAATTAACTGAAAATAAAACAAGAGTATCCATTCACTAGTTGCTTTTCCATTAGACATCTGCACAAAACTTTACCGATATTTACTAAATGTCAAAAAAACAGAAGTGCATAATGTCAGTTTTTCCATGAAATCCCAAATGTGACAATTTGCTTATTTTTTATCGTGAGATGACGAGAAGTTATTCCATAAACATGGCGACAAACGTAAATACGGTGTTGATTTACAGATATATTCATTATTATTATATATTACCTCTCTATCTTGCACTAACTTCACAAATGATTGAGTTTCCTGGTGTGTCCACAAATACCGTGACACGTTTCTTCTTCTTCTTTGCTTGTTGTAACATACGTCAACATCCGTTTTTTTAAGTTGCGAAAAAAGGTCTTTCCATTGCAGTTTTGCATGATATACCATTTGCGCTATGCCTGAAAAACCACCTCTTGCCAGCGCAAAAACTTTTAATCGAAAAATGAGACTTTTGGCGAAATTGTCGTTATTCCATTAGGTAAATTTTTATGTGCAAGTTATATTTGCGCAATCTGAGCGTCAATGGAAAAGTGACTAGTGTTATTGAAACGCCATGGATTTTACTTGAAAATCAATGTTGCAGAAGACAACAAACTGTATTTTATGCCAATTATTTACATATATTTATAGGATTAGTGGCTGTAGGGTTATTAAACATTGTAGATCAGTAGATGCTTTTGGTCACTGGTGTATATTTGTTTTTTTTTATGGGTTAAACATGCACTTTTACACATAATACAACTCCATTCACTTCTTCTGTTGAGTTAAATTGGCAAATATCACCTGCTGTGTACAAAAGCACACAGGCTCCTCTACCTCCCAACATCCCCACCCTGTTTTTTTTTAATTTTTTTATTCATTTTTTTTTTTTTACCTCAGATAAAAAGGATGCCAGCGACAGAAGACGCCAGCAGACAAATGAAAAATTTAATCAGTCACAGGGTGTCGTCATTACGGTTTAGCGACATGACAGGTGTGTGTCTAGTGTTGGTGAGCGCAGACAAACACTTATAAACAGTATAAGCACAAAAATATGTATCCATGTTAAGTCAGATGAGCACACACTCAAAAAAGATGCAAATAGTATATGTGTAAATATTATACTTACTTACCCTCCCTCCCTTCCTCCCTTCCTCCCTTCCTCCCTTCCTCCCTCCCTCCCACCCACACAAACACACACACAGTTGTGGTGTAGTACTTTGCACACACTGCCACACCGATGGGACTTTCAACTGTGTCTCATTTCCATTACAGAGCGCACACATGCAAGCACAGAGGCTAACAAGCTGATCAGCTGTGTACGCTTTCATCTAACAATACACAAATAAGGGCACACTGTAGAGATCACTAGATATGAAAAGAATGCCTTAATTTCAGTGTAAGCCCTTTTATTAAATAAGTGATGTCTTGACATGTGGTTTTAACCCATAAAGACGCAGCGCTACTTTTATGTCAGATCCCAAATAACATTTTCTGTATATCTAACATTTCTTAAGCGATTTATCACCATCTATTTATAATAATATCCTCTGTATTTTATATTTTATCAGTGTAAATCATCTATTTTCCAATATTTAACCCTTTCATGCATAGTGGTCACTCCAGTGGACAGTTCTTCTCCAGATGTTCTTTTGTATATTCATGGGTTTTGTTGTTTTAGTTCCATATCAGCCAACACAGTGGACACTTACGCACCATCCCAAACACTGCAGTTCATACAATTATTGTAACTTTGCTGTTCTTGATAAACCTGATCTGCTCTAACATGTTTTAGTGTAAAGCAGTTGCTAATTGTTATTAGACTGTAATTAACAGTTTTCTGAAACAAAAAGTTTATTTATTTTATTTATTTATTTATTTTTGCATATCCTCCTGAGACCCAGCAATGTGTTTTGTCCTCTGTAGGGGACAAAAGTTTGACAGTTTTACTTAAAAAAATGCTGTACATTACAAAGGACATTCCATTAAAAAAATCAATCAATAAATTAAAATAATCTTAAAAATGTATCTGAAAAAACTGTTGCATTATGCAGTTTCCAATCAAGACATTTTTTCAATGTAAAAAAAAACCTAAAACTGTCAAATTCCTTGGTCTCAGAAGGATATTATCTCCATGGAATGAGTAGTAACTAATATTAGAGTATGATAAAATGTGAGAAAACATTAGTGATTTGGCAATTAAACTTGTTTGGCATTTATGTGGCATTAAAAATGTTTTTATTTCATAGTTTTCACACAGTTTATCACTTTCTGGTGATGAGTTTTAAATACATGTTTCTTTGCTTCAAAACTTAAATACATAGTGTCCAGCTGAGTGGACATTTTTGTGACTCCAAGAAAAATAGGTTCATTAAAAAAAAAAAATATATATATATATCATTTGCATTGTTTTTTTTTCATGTCTAAAGAGGAATAAAAACACTAAAGAAAAAAATATTGAGTAAGGTTCTCATAATTCATGCATGAAAGGGTTAATTCACTGATCACATAAATGTTGATAAAAGTTATGATTAAAGTTGAAGGTTATTATATCAAAAATGGAGAAAACTGCAGAAAAAGTGACTTTTTCAGTAAAACATATCATTAACTGAACAGAAAACAAGTGTTATTTATTAAAACTGCACGGGTTTTACTGGTGAATCAATGTTGTAAAAGATGTTGTGTTTCAGCGTTAACAATGTTGACCATAAAAAGCTCACAAACTGTATTTCACACCATTTTTTTTTTTACATGTATTGATAGCATTAGTAGATCAACACATACTAAACAGTTTAGATCAGTAGATGTTTTTGGTCGGTGATGGATGTTTGGGTCTTTATGGGTTAAATCAACCAAATAGACTGCACATATAAATGTATGCTGGGAACAGTGTCACACTGTAAAGTCTTATTCCCTTAGATATGTTTCTTTATGAGTTAATGTCACTGAGAATTCCACTGACAAAACTATCAATTATTACCCCGCCCCCCAAAGGAGAGGCAATGGGTATTGTTTTGGTTCAGTTTGTGTGTTTGTTAACACTCTAACAGCAAAACTATTGGTTGAATTCATACCAAATTGGGTTTATAGATTTCCAGTGACCCAGAATAGATCTTATTACATTTTAGGAAAAATAGGTCAAAGTTCAAATTTTTTTAGGAATTTTTAAAATCTTTTTCCCCCATTCATTCATAATTGGTAAAATTTCAAATGTCTGTAGCAGCAAAACTATTGGTTGAATTCATACCAAATTGGGTTTATAGATTGCCAGTCACCCAGAATAGATCTAATTACATTTTGGGAAAAACAGGTCAAAGTTAAAATTTTTTAGGATTTTTTAAAATCTTTTTTTTTTTCCCCATTCATTCATAATTGGTAAAATTTCAAATGTCTGTAGCAGCAAAACTATTGGTTGAAATCATACCAAATTTGGATTATCAATTGCCAGTGACCCATAATTGATCTCATTACATTTAGGGAAAAGTAGGTCAAAGTTCTAGTTTTTTATGAATTCTTAAATTCTTTTTCTTCTCCCATTGACTTATAATGAGCGAAATTTCAAATGTCTATAAAAACATCCATTTTGTTTCAATTTACTTCAGACTTGGCACATATATCAAGGCAATTGATAGGATGACATCACCACACACACAGACATGATGACATCAGATGGATTGATGCCAAAATAAGCTACAGTACGTGCAAGGGGCGGGGCTTGTTGTGCCTGGCACCACTTGTTACTGGATTATTAAACATGTACCAGTGCGTCAATACATAAAAAGTGCACTAGTGATTTTATTTTAATAAACTATTAATAACTAGATTCACATGTGTAGAGTAAGTCCATGATGGTAGTATTTTATGTTTTACTAATAGCTGTCATGTGCATGTATTTAAATAGTCCTTTAATGAACCTGATTAGGCCTACTAATAAGGAACTATGGTAGTCATATTAAGGTCTTCACAGGGATCCAGCGCAAAAAAGCCCAAAACATGATTACAGAGGCATAAAAAATAATTTAAGGTCATAATAATGCAATCCACTGCCTGCCAAGCGAGCCAAGAGTGGATACATGCCACCATGATTTGTAATGCAAAACAATTGGGAAAATAATAACAGTGCTTGTTATTGAAAAATGCCCATTTAGAGGAACATTTAAGGGAACATGTCATGCATTTAGGGAGCTGGGGAGTAATGTTTAGACCCAGTGTGATGAGCCAGGACAAACACGCAACAGTTAGGCTTATTTACAGACTGAAATGAGAGACGGATCAAGTGCTGTCGCTGCTTGAGGGGGATTGTCTTCAGCTTTAATACACACAAACACGAGAAAATGGTTCAACGCTGTAATACTTATTTAACCCATAAAGACCCAGAGCTACGTTTGTGTCAGTTCCTACATCAATTTTCCTCAAGATTTAACCTTTCTTAAATGATTTATCACCATCTATTCTAATATTATACTCTGTATTTTGCTTTTTTTTTTTTCCAGTGAAAATGATGTATTTTCTTTTATTTGATTATATTGATCATGTAGATGTTCATCAAAGCTCAGATTAAACTTGAATATTATTATGTTAAAAAACAAAGTGATCTTTCTTAAGCAAAGATATCAACAACTGAATAAAAAAAAAAAAAGCATCTACAGCCACTGCCATTGGTCAAACTCCATGGAATTTATAGTGAATCAATGCTGTTGTCGACATGGGTTTTACTGCGTTTTGCATTTTTCATTGAAAATCACAGATTTTCCTTTACTTAACTCACTGATCATGTAGTAAATTTGAATGTTATATGAAAACTGAGAAAACTGAACAGTAGAATGAATATACATTGGTAGCCAAAATAATTAGAACACTTATTATATTTAAGAGGTTTCATCTTTCATTTTCATTTTTTTTTTTAATTGGCCATTAAAGTACGCATGAAACAAATTGTACTCTATAAACCATAGAATAAAGGCATCATAAGGAGTATTAATTTACTGATAAGGTAGATATTCATAACATTTCAGACTAAATTCAAAGATTATTATATGGAATAAGAAGAAAAAGTGACTTTTCTACTAAATAAATGATCAGCTGAACATAAAAACAAGTGTCTCCATCCACTGTCATTTATCAAACTCCATGTGATTTACTGGTGAATCAATGTTGTTGTCTACATGGGTTTTACTGTGTTTTGCATTTTTCACTGAAAATCACATATTTTTATATATTTAATTTACTGATCATGTAGCAAATTTGAATGTTATATCAAAACTGACAAAACTGAACAGTAGAACGAATATACATTGGTGGCCAAAATAATAAGAACACTTATTACATTTAAGAGGTTTCATTTTTTTTTCTTTTTTTTAACTGGCCATTAAAGTACTTTTACTGATTTACTGATAAGGTAGATATTCAAAAAATTTCAGACTAAATTAAAAGATTATTATATGAAAACAGAAGAAAAAGTGACTTTTCTGTAAAATAAATAATCAACTGAACATAAAAACAAGTGTCTCCATCCACTGTCATTTATCAAACTCCATGGGTTTTACTGGTGAATCATGTTGTAGAAGATGACGGTGTTTCCATGGTAACCACGCAGCCTCTGAACGTCCAAATGGGTCATATCTGATGACCATGAAAAGATGACAAATTGTATTTTACACCAATTGTTTCCATGGATTGATAGGATTAATAGATGAAGAGGTATTAGACATGTTAGATCAGTAGATGATTGTGGTCACCAGTTGCTGTTTGGGTCTTTATGGGTTAACTCCGCCTCCTAGGAAGAGACAAAAACTGTACTGTGATTGTGAGTGATTTACAGTGAGTCACAAAAAAAACCCAGTTTGTGTTGTGTAATAGAAGGAAGAGGTTAACCCGAGTTGCCCGTCAATTTTTGCTGCAGTGTAGCTACAGTCTGTCCGTTAACCCTCCTGAAACCACACACACACACACACACACACACACACACCACATACTTCTTTTCTCCTGCTGCAACGGCTCGACAGGTGCTGGTCCTGTAACAGTGTGTAGTTACAGGAAGTGACCAGAGAGAGAGAGAGAGAGAGAGAGAGAGAGAGAGAGAAAGAGATGAGGGGATTAGCTAACACTGTGGCAGGAGGAAGGGAAGGAAAAGGGCTGATAGACGAGACAGAAAAGGCGAGGTTTAGAGGTGTGAAGATGTGTGTGTGTGTGTGTGTGTGTGTGTGTGAGAGAGGGAGAGAGACTGTAAATCAGACTAACATAACATAAACCGCAGGCCTACAGGGTCGTGTTACCCTGTTCTTACTGGAAACAAAGGCTGCAAATACACACACACACACTTGTTGGAGACAAATTAATTTTAGGCTGAAAACAGTAGTGGTTTTTCCATTGGACATCCGCGCAAAACTTTACCGATATTTACTAAATGTTGAAAAAACAGAAGTGCGTAATGTCGGTTTTTCCATGAAATCACAAATACGATGTTTTGTTTATTTTTTATTGTGAGATGACACAAGAAGTTATTCCATAAACATGGCGATGAACGTAAATATGGTGTTGATTTACAGAAATATTCATTATTATTATTATTATTATTATTATTATTACATATTACCCCTCTATCTCGTACTAAATTCAAAAATGATTCCACACATACCGTGCCATGTTTCTTTTAAAACTCTTCTTCTTCGCTTGTTGTAACGTCCGTCAACATAGTTTTTTTTTTGTTTTTTTTTAATTCACATGACTCTAGTTGCGGAAAAAATTCTTTCCATTGCCGTTTTGCATGATATACCAATTGCACTACAACTGAAAAACCACCTCTTGCCAGCGCAAAAACAGTTTTGGCGAAATTATCGTTTTTCCCATTAGGCAAATTTTTATGCCAAAGTTACATCCGCGCAACTTGAGGGTCAATGGAAAAGCGACTAGTGTTACTGTATTCTATGTGCACATCTCTGTTCTCAGCACAAACAGCTCTCATTACACTTCAATAAGCACCAGATGGCATTTGTTAACACACACACATACATGTAAAGGGCTTGGAGATCTCCCAGCCTATTATTCTTATGTCAGTAAACGTGGTCCAATATAAATCCTGGCCATCTTCCGCTCACTATAATATGGCCATCACCATTAGAATGCACACACACACACACACACACACACAAGCAGGCGTCTTCTCTATAATAAGGCCATCACCATTAAAGCTGTCAAGCCTGGAGTGTTGAGTATTACTGCTGAGAAATTACACCTCACTCACCCTGCATGACACGGCGTGACCTGCAAACACACACAAACCCTGTCCTCACACACCTACCTACGTGCATGTAATGTTGACTGAATTCATATCTGCATGTGTGTGTGTGTGTGTGTGTGTGTGTGTGTGTGTGTGTGTGTGTGTGTACTTTTCTTCCCTGTGAAGCGGTGAGTCTTTCCCACCATGCGTCACGAGAATGTATAATTTTCATCTAGGAGTCCTAAGACCACCTGAGATGAACACACACACATATACACACACTGACATGCATATAGTGATATTCTGGGAAAGGATGTTAGAAAAAACAAACAAAAAAACATGTATAGGGGCTGAAAAACTGAGGAGGGAGGTGGGCCTGTTTCAAGACCTTTAAGACGCAGTTGTCAGAAAAAAAAAACTGTAATTTGAAGTGGAAAGGACAGGGGATGGCAGGGCTGCCCCGCCCACCGCTAGCTGGAGAAATAAAAGGGGAGGGTTTGTCAACGTCAGAAGATTGAGGGAGAACAGAGAGGACGGGGATGGAGTGGAAGGGTGGAAAAGTGGAAGGACAGACGGACTGGGAGGTTGTGTCACAATGAGACACTGGAAATTACTCTGCAGAATATACATCATGATAAAACAGAAAACATTTAATTAGTACGCTATTATAAAACTATAAATTACTAGACCATCACAAGTCATCAAAAGCAACGGTTATGCAATCAAGTACTAACTCCTGTGTGTATCATGTGTTATGGAAATGTTCAACTGATAACCCACACACAAAGAGGAGGAGAGAAAGTTAAGAGTTAAAATAAATAAATGCATTTATTGAGAAGTCAGTCACAGAGAAACTGTAAGTGAAGTCTCCTTAAACAAGAGAAAACTAAAGATTATATAGAACCAAATCCAACCCCCTCAAACTATGATGTCATTCCTTACGTACATCGTACCACCCCATAATACTCCTTCTCTGCTCCGAGAAGAGGTCATGATGACCTCTTCACTCTAACCTTGCTTGGATCCTATCTGGAGTGCAGGTGCCATCCTCTATCTACACATTCAGACATTTAGGTGTTTGGGTTTTAACTAAAGGCAAGAACTCCGTTCCTGGGTTGGGGGTGTTACAGAGTGGTAAACATCACACACAATGAATAATGACTCAGCATTAAAAGAAGATGTACTAACAGTATAAAATATAAAGAGTATAAAATATAAAAAGTAAATTTTTCCACCATGCATGCGACTAAAAACAGACAGAAAAAGACAACATGGAATGCGTAAAAGCACTGTTTTTGTGAGACTTTTCAATGTCTTAGTTGTCGCATGTGTACGGATTTATTATGTCGCTAATAAAAAGCATAAATCTAAATTTCTAGTGTTAGGTATTATAATCTATGTTTCTCTGTATCTATGAGGTGATTTTAACCCATAAAGACCTAGTGAATATCACCATTTATTCTAATATTATCCACTGCATTTTGCATTTTTCACTGTGAATCGTGTATAGTCATGTATAGTCATCAAAAACAATAGTTATGCAATCCAGTACTAACTCCTGTGTGTATCATGTGACCAAAACAGACAGAAAAGAAAACATGGAATGCCTGAAAGCACTGTTTTTGTGAGATTTTTCCATTTCTTTTATTATTATGTAGAAAATCAAGATAAATAAAGTTACCATATTTGGTTCCTTACCCATAAAGTGGCAAAAAAATGAAAAAAAATCTAAGAAGCGTATGTGTAAAAAATACACAAAGAACACATTTAAGGTGAAAAGTATGTGTATTTCAGAACATCAGACCACCATACAGTGGCAGAAAAAATTACGAGACCATCAAAGTCATCAAAACAGTGGTTATGTAATTAAGTACTAACTCCTGTGTGTATTATGTGACTTCCTGTGTGTATCATGTGACTTCCTGTGTGTATCATGTGACTAAAAGAGACTTTTTTTTTTTTTTTTTTACTATTGTTGGTATGTAATTATTATAATGTAAGTTGACAGTTGTTACCTGTGGTAACAACACCAGGAATGTACTTTGTTTCAATTTTTCCACACACATTTTGGTTCTATAATGTAAATACTGTCAAATGAGTATTTAAAACATTTTGTTAAGTTATTTGCTGATGAGAATGGGGGTGGGATTAAATCAGTTTTTCTTCTTTCCACTCCGTTTTGAGTATAGATGAATGATTTTGGAATTTGGAATTTGCCTGTATTCTGTAAATCAGGGGTCTCAAACATGCATCCCGGGGACCAAATGCAGCCCACCAAAGGTTCCAATGAGGCCCCTGGGAATAATTTACAAAGTGCAAAAATTCCAGTCAAGGCTGTCGAACTCATTTCAGTTCAGATTTCACATACAGACCAATATGATTGAAAGTAAAATAATAGCATAAAAACCTACAAAAAATAATGACGTCATATGTTCTTCTCAGTTTGATGTGAAAAAAAAAAAAAAAATTACACTATGCCTATAAATAATGACAACTTCCAATTTTTGTCTTTGTTTTACTGCAAAAAATAACATTAAATTATGAAAATACTTAAATTTACAGACTATCCTGTAACAATAAAATGTGAATAATCTGAAGAAATATGAACAACCTGAAATGTCTAAAGAAAATTAAGCACAATTTTAACAATTTTCTGCCTGTTCCTCAGTGTTTAGTGTCTTTGCGGCAGACAAATCAAGGCCGTCATCGAGACTGATGGATGAACAACAGTGTCTTTGTAGATTTGATCCATAATGCGCATGTAGAAATGATAAGATGAGGCATAATATTGTTAAAATTACACTTATTTTTCTTAAGAAATGTCAGTTTTTTCAGGTTATTCCCATCTTTTTTGTTAGGATAGTTTATAAAAGGAAGTATTTTCATAATTTAATGGGGGTTTTTTTGCACTAAAACAAAGACAAAAATTTGGAGTTGTCGGTATTTATAGGTTATTATGCAATTATTTTACTGGTCCGGCCCACTTGAGATCAAATTGGGCTGAATGTGGCCCCTGAAAGAAAATGAGTTTGAGAGCCCTGCTGTCAGTGCTCGAAATAAACAAACAAATGAAAAATGAATGAATGAAACCATTAACCACCAACGAACCCTTACGTTACATTGATATGATTTGTTGTGAAGAATGGATTTATCTCTAATAATATATAATAGTTATCATACATTTAATAATTATGATGCACTCTCTGTTCATAAGACTAAAAACCAAGCTTTAACATTAAATATTTTACGATAGGCCTAAATAAGGTTGTATTCCTCCCACTCCTTTTTGAATGGGCAAGTGAAGTCATGTTTAATTTTTTAAAATTTATTTATTTGTATCAGACATGTAAATAGTTACAGTCCATAGAGTATAAAAATAATAAAAAGGGTTATAAATGTAAAAACGACACACATGCACACACCCTATCTTCAATAACAAGTATGAAGATGCTGGTGCCAGTATTTAACAAGTGTAGAATCAGTATAAAAGTCACAGTTAGCAATTGTAAAAATCACAACATTTCTAGGATGACTTAAGCGCAGTGTAAAATTCAAAATTGCTTTCCGTAACATCTCATAATAAGAGCGAACATTAATAAAAGAGAACATACCACTAGCACTACAGCTATGATAAAAACCATGTATAATACAGAATGCATTGTTAAAAGCAACTCTGACTGAATGAGCAGTACAATGTCTAAAATTAACCCATAAGTAACAGAGATAAATATTTGAGCAAAAAGAAATGAACAATTTATTCTTAACGGTAGTGGAGCAAAAATAAAACCTGCGAGAGATGAAATTACTCCTGCCATAAAGACTCCTAACCTTAGTTTGAATGTCATTATCATCACTAAGATTATCAGATACAATATGTCCACTATGTCCACGTATATGTATAAGTTTTGTTTTTGGTTTTTTTTTGTTTTCTACCATGACTTCTTACTACCTGTTTTATTTCTAAGGGCTAAGTAGATTATTTTGTCTGGTTGCATATTCAAAATAAATTAAATTAAAAAAAAAAAAAAAAATCTTGGTAAAAGTCTGGGGTTTTAAGGCTCAGTAGTTCATGCATCATAGAAGAACAGACACACATAATGTGCCTGGAGTGAGTGCTGACGTATTTATCACATTAGTATTAGTCCCTCTCTCTGTCACCACAATCCTCACAGCTGGTGTTGACATGCGGTCCCGGACCTCCTCAGCACCCCCGAGGCCATATGTGTGAGTGTGTGTGTCGCTGTAAGTGTGTGAAATCTTGTTTCATATTCCCTACAGTGACAATTTTCTCCTTGTTAACAAAAAAAAGCGTTTGCTCATCTGAACAACATGTGCCTGGGCCTGACAGGAAAAAGGGCAAGATGAAAAAATAAATAAATAAATAAATAAATAAATAAAGTAAAAGGAGGCAAGAAAAAGGAAGGAGGAGGATGTGAGAGAGGATAGGAGGGGCAGTGAGAGACAAAGATTGGTGATGCCAGTTTCCATATGACAAGTGGCGACGTTATGAAGATGGACGGGCGGCCAAGATGGAGCGCCTGACCTTTCCCAAAATGCCACATGTCATCATGCTTTTATGTCACTCCCCGCAAAACAATATGTCAGGGGCATAAAAAATCATTACGCCCTCCTTGAATTATGCTGTTATGGCATACCGCAAAAAAATAATCATTAAGATGACATTATTCCAGACTTAACTAGGAGGAGGACGGGGAAAGGAAAGGGGACGTCGGGAGGCTCTTTTGAATTTATGATTTGTCGTGATTTCATGAGTAACACAGCCGCAGTGAACCATTGTCTTTTTAGATGTATCGTTATGACTTTTATGCTTCGACGTAGGACTTTGGGGAAAAGCTTAAAGAGCAGCGACAAGTGCACGGAGAGATCGCGAGAAGGGAGGCGGCTTCTCACAACGGAGCCGTGCTTTCAGGTCTACTGTACATTATCCCTCTCAGAGTCTATTTAAAGTGAGCATCCGAGGCCGAGCGAGGAACATCAACTCAACAAAAACCCTGAGAGGAGAAATGGGACCTCCAATAAAGAATCTCTACCTGAGAATTGAGCCATGTAATTGTCACCTTACAGCTCCATAATGTGTCTATAGAATGTAGTGTTCATTTAAACGAGGCTTCTGGAGGGAAAATAAAAGTTCAGCGCCCATCGGAGATTATTAAAATAGATGGAGCATGCTGCAAAAGGTTTCACATGCCTAATAGCTGCTGTGTGGCATAAATCCATCTAATATTCAGCTTGTAACTCTTAATACACTAAAGAAACATACAGTATATTTATGAAAATGAATGAGTCACAGATTGAAAATTAAAATCAAATCTTGCATGTATCTGTATCTAAAGTGGAAATCTTCAAATCAGAACAATAATTAAACGATGTTTCATCACTTTTCATCTTAAATTTGCTTATTTTCTTCAGATTACTTGTTTGGCTCCGTTTCTCCTTAAGTACAGGATATATTTTTTCAATGCATTGTAGCTTAATATAAGTATCACTGAAGCTCTAGTACAAGAATCACTTAGAATGACACCAGATTATCATTTATTACTGATCTGTGTGGCATAAATCCAACCAACATTCAGCTACAAACTCTTAATATACTAAAGGAACGTGCAGTATATTATGAAAATGAATGAGTAACAGTCTAAACAGATCGCAAATTAAACTTTATGCTTAATTCAGAAGAATAATCAAATGATATTTCATCCCTTTTCACCTTAAATTGGCTTATTTTTTTTCATATTAGTTGATTGGCTCTGTTTCTCTTTAAGTACAGGATATATGTTTTCAATGCAATGTAGTTTAACATAAGTATCACTGAAGATTTAGTCGAAAAAAAAAAAACTGGTGTTAGAATTACACCAGATTATCATTTATTACTGATCTGTGTGTCATAAATCCACCCAACATTCAGCTTCTAAGTCTTAATATACTAAAGAAACATACAGTATATTTATGAAAATTAGTAACAGTCTAAACAGATTGAAAATTAAACTAAACTCTTGGATGTATCTGTATGCAAAACTGAATGATAATTCATCACTTTTCATCTTAAATTGGCTTATTTTCTTCACATTACTTGACTGGATCTGTGCAGTACATATTTTTTCAATACATCATAGCTTAACATAAGTATTACTGAAGCTCTGGTAGAAAAAAAAATAAATAAAAAATCATCTTAGAATTACTCCAGATTATCATTTGTTACTGATCTATACTTATATCTTTTACTATCACTGTAATCCTTCACATCAGAACTGTTGACCATAGGAAGAAGCTCATTTCCAATTCTCACCCCTTGGATTTGTTAGAAACAGAACAAAACCACCTGTGCTACTCAGGCCGTGAGAAATCTAAATGTTTCTAATGAAAAACTCCAGTTGGATAATTAAACATGGTGGAGCCGGAACCTTCCCATCCACCACCACTTGGTTTGCTTCCTTGGGGTTCCCTTTCATGTCCATCTGTTGTAAACTACTCATGTAGAATATATTTTTCTTTCTCGGTGCACAAATAAAATATCTGAATCTGAATAAACCTGTTGCATTCCGTGCCACAACTTCCTGCCCTCGTTATCTTCAATAAGACTCAAAAGAAAAACACATACAGACTATATAAATGTCAAAAAAACCATTAGCAAAAAAAGTGTGTTTAATAATTAACATCATTTCTTTGAGCTATCTTGCTTTATGACTTTGTTAATGGTTTATTTTATGATTTACTGCACCGGACTAGAGTCCTACCAACTATTTATCTCACTACAAACAAGTCTTAGTATAACCAGTATGAGTGGAGAACATCTTTTGCTATATTTCTACAAATTTGGCTACATTTGGATGGAAAACCTGACTTCAGACGTTCATAGAGGGCACGCAATTAGCTTGATTCTTTTGGTGTTAGATATTTCCCCAAAATTCCTATCACGTTCTTCATTTTACAGTATTTCTGGAGCTTAAAGCTACACCTGATACACGACATGTTAGCCCCAAGACTAAAACGATGCCTTGATGTCCAATTGAACTATTGATCTGAAGGATTGCGCAGTGGCACACTTTGACATTTCGCCTGGTATTTCAGCTGGGAGATGTTCCAGCTTCAGACATTTGACCTATATAACCCTAAACATGACTACACACACACACACCACCACACAGGAAGACACACACATTTACTGTACACACAAGCTCCCACTCACACCCGCTCCTCGTATGTGTGCATGCGCATGTCGTCAGTTGTAATAGCTCCTGACATCAGCAGAATTGAGTTTGGAGTCAATGTGGACGTCCTCTATAAGCCAATCATCCAATCAGTGCTCTTCTGACTACATGGGTCAAAGGGCAGGGTGATGTCATACTTTCTGACAACATGACAAAAAGCCTGAGAGCGAGACAGAGAGGAGGAATTTCCCATAGGTTCGGGGGCTGTGTGTGTGTGTGGGGGGGTGCTTGGCCTGTCATGACGAAGTGTTGCGCCGAACACACTCAGATATACACACTAAAGACCTTCTCCGTTTCTCCAAATCTGGCAGCCAACAATAAAGCACTCAGTGAAACATTTATGACTTTCATAAACAAGAGCCAGTGATTAATGTTAGCCCTCTTCTTTGGGATTTCTAATAAAGTATGACACATTTACACCCTCGGTCAATGCAGCCAAAGCCCTATTAAACATGTCTGAGACGATAGATGACTCCCACACAACACGCACGCACTCACACAAGAAGAAGGAAATTAACCAAACAATGCCTCGCTCATGTTTTTCCGTGCAAGTCATAACAACTAAAGGACCCTCATGTCCAATTTGCCATGATGACATTTAAAGCTGAGTCCTCTCTGATTGGAGCGCAAGACCTGGCATGTCCTTGCTTTCCTGTATAACTGTGATTGTTCTCAGATCGCCACCCACTTCTGCTTGTCTTTTTAGTCTCATTTAACAACTGGATCGCACAGGGAGGCTTGTAAAACCCTATGATTTATGACTGCGAAAAGGGAGGAAAAAAAACATCAACAACAACAACAACAACAACACTCTACTGGGTGAAGAGCCCTACGTCTTTATTTGCCTGTTTCCTTTGTGAAAATGGCTCCTCGCTCTGGTTTTCGAAGGGAAAACGATGTGGCGACTTCCCAGACTTTGCACCTTTGTGATATTAAAATGACGTGTTGGATTAAGTAACAAAAGAAAACTGACGTCGTATTCTTGAATGATTTCAGTTTTCCTTTGAATGTAAGCAGATCTTTATGTTGTAGGACCTTTAGCTTCAAACGCCTTTGAGTAAAAGTTTAAGGAAAGGGAAGGAAAGGAAAGGAAAGGAAAGGAAAGAAAAGGAAGGGCAGGAGAGGAAAGGAAAGGAAAGGAAAGGAAGAAAGGAAGGAAGGGAAGGGAAGGGCAGGAGGAAAGGAAAGGAAAGGAGAGGAAGAGAGGAGAGGAAAGGAAAGGAAAGAAGGAAAGGAAAGGAAGGGCAGGAGAGGAAAGGAAAGGAAAGGAAAGGAAAGGAAAGAAAAGGGAAGGGAAGGGAAGGGAAGGAAAGGCAGGAGAGGAAAGGAAGGGAAGGGAAGGGAAGGGAAGGAAAGGCAGGAGAGGAGAGGAAAGGAAAGGGAAGGGAAGGAGGAAGGGAAGAAAGGCAAGGAAGGAAAGGAAGGAAGGAAGGAAGGGCAGGAAGGAAAGGAAAAGAAAGGAAAGGAAAGGCAAGGAAAGAGGAAAGGAAAGGAAAGGAAAGGAAAGGAAAGGAAAGGAAAAGGAAAGGGCAGGGGAGGAAAGGAAAGGAAAGGAGAGAAAAGGAAAAGGAAAGGAAAGGAAAGGAAAGGAAAGGAAAGGAAGGAAAGGAAAAGAAAGAAAAGGACAGGAGAGGGAAGGAAAGGAAAGGAAAGCTAAAATTGCCTGTTGCAGAAAACGGTCTGAAATGTCTACTTCAGGCCTGAGTATTCTTTTCAGCAGGAGTCTGGCTTGCATATTTAACTCTCCTGCAACAGAGGTTTGACTCACGTTGAGATTCAAAAGGTCAAAAACAAACCAAACTGTCTGAGCTCAAATGTAATCTTCTTATTTGGACTACTCCTGTTGCTAAGTCCCACTGTGTCCTCTGGGCTATTTGGATGTGATCACACATTTATACGTGTGTGTGTGCATGGTAATAAACCATGCCATGACGCTGTCTCTCCATTATACTATAACCATCTAAAAGTAGAGAGACATTAAAGTGGGAATGAGTGCATTTTAAGAAGGGGAAAAACACGAGTGCCAATACCACAGTTTGAGTACCACACAAACTTGCTTTCACCTTTAGCCTCTATCCCAGTTACACTAAACTCACTTATATGTAATCATTTTGCCAGTTTCAGGGTTTCTGTTTTCTGTTCTGTCATTCACCACCTCAGAGTCATTGCATCAACTGCAATAGTCATTTATAGCTCAAGGCTCTCTATATGTGAATGTTATTAGTGATGGCATTGTAAATAATCAGCCTGAGTATGATTATTATACCAAATACAAGCTGAATAAAAATAGATTATGTAGTGTTTGTAGGAAAAGTTTTTTTCACTGGATTCACTGAGCTTGTGGTTGACGGAGTATGAGACATCTTTTTCACGCATGGATTGGACACCAGAACCAAATGTAAACCCCTTTGAGAATCTTTGGGATGTGATGGAGAAGACCTTATGCAGTATTCTGACTCTCCATCATCAATACAAGGTCCACTGGCGAAAAATTAATACAGCTATGGACAAAAAAATGTTGAGACATTTCCTGTAATATTGTGTATAACACTGAACATGTCCTGTAATTAAAACAAAAGCTCGTCTAAAGGCATACTGTGTATATGTTTTTAAATGTGGATAAAGCCCCTAAAGATGACTGTCTTATTTCACACCTCGGGTACAAGAGTTTACCTTTATGTTAGGGCGTTTTCAGACTGGGTATTCGAATCTGTGCTGTACCTGGATACGATCACACCTTTCGCACAGATGTTGCATTCACAAGCACGTACAGCAGCGTGTGCCCGAGAACGAGCAAGTGTTACAGGACTGAAACAGTAGGTGGTGGTGCGGAAGGAATTCTGTAGCTATCCAACAAACCATCAACTGAGCAACTGTTCTGTTCATTTGTTTACAATGGCGGCAATAGAGGGTATGCATGCTAGCGGAAGTCACTGCGGTTACGTCCACTGAGTGGCGGAAAGAGGGAGATGAGTAGCGGCTTTGGCTTGAATACTGCGAAAACTTTAGAACAATCTAAAAAATGGGGAAGAGCTGTTGTGCCACTGATTGCACAAATAGGTTTAAAAAGCACTCAGAACTATCGTTTTAGCGGCGACCTAAAGCCAAAGACAGAAGAAGCAGATGGATTGCTGCATTTCGTAGAAATAACTGGAATCCAGACAATGAAACCTGGATTTGTGGTTGCCATTTCGTGTCAGATAACGTTAATTTATGCTGTGTTCTTGCATAAAACCATACCTTAAATTACATATTGTTTTGGCTAACGTTACTTCTTAGTAAAGCTCTTAATGTTAGCATCTGTCATTTAGTTCTATGTTTCATAATTGAAATGTTTTTGTCTTCAGTTGTGTGATTCTGAACCTTGTGTTCTACATAAATTTGTAAACTAGCTTAAACTGAGGCTAACCTAGTTTTCCAAATAAGGGGGTACTATAGCACAAAGCTGTTGTAGCTGTGTTGTATCCAGTATTTGATGTGAGCTCTACTTAAATCTCCACAGTACCAGTAGATCATCCACTCACTTGGGTCAATACTAAGGGTTCAACTGCAGTAAATCAGTAGTGAACTGTGAGCACTACTGCTGGGCCTTTACCTTGGCTATCACCGCCAAGAAAATACGTCTGCACTGACATAAAACCTCAAAAACAATAGTATGTTGAATTGAAAGAACTCACCAGCTGTAATCCTCTAATTAACGATGACGAGGATGTCAACAACTCTTTGGCTTTTGTATGCTTTCAGGCTTTGCATTGGGTATTTTCCCAGCGTTGAAATCAGGTTCATATAAATGTCAGAGTACGTGATTTCTGTCCACATATCAATGTTCGTAGACCACTTGTTGTTTGGTAGCTTGTATGGATCCATGTTCTGTCCAAATGTCTTTAATTTCATGTTATATTCCACATTTTTCCCGGTCTCGCTGTTGTTACTGCTATGCTCCGCCATGTAGAGCTGGTTTGTTTTTGCCACTCAGTCTGACTTAGAGGGGTGTGGCCCAGGGGGGAAGTGACGTATCTGCATTCCCTCTATACTTTTCTATCTGTTAGCCTGTTTGAGGCAAAGTGAAAAAGAGCGATCTTTGTTATCCCTGATATATCACCAAGCGGTTTGGTCGATAACGGTACTTTCGTGCCATCTATGGTCTCATGGTGACTGGGTTGCTTCCATTGGTAGATTGATGGTTAGGTGACTTCCAGTCTCGGGTACAAATTGCTTTCACACGGCAACGTTCTGCACTAGAATCCACGTAGTCTGTAGCTGGGACTACCTTCTCAGCTGGACCCGGGTACGGTACTCGCGCATGGAACGTTTGCATTCACATTGATAAAATTAAGTGGACTTTGGGGTCCAACGTACTTAGATATGGACTCGGATACTCAGTCTGAAAACGGCCTTACTGTTTTCCTCCTTTCTCTAACCCACTCTCTTGTAAATGTGCAATCTTTGCAACAGGCATCTCGTGCAATATGGATAACACAATTGTGATGTCCTAGCATTATACCTGAAACATGATGTGGTGTTTCCAGCAGAGTCATTTGACCTGGGGAATGAATGCCAATTGTTGCTGACTGTCCACTTCCACCGTGAAGAAAAAAGCCAGAAGCTGTTGGCTCTTTTGTCCACAGTGAAAGACATGTCAAGTGTCAAAAAGGTGTGTAAACTGACTTTCTCCTCCAATATATCCCAGATTGCTGGCAGTTTGCCCTACAATATACCCACTTTCCCAGCACCGTTAGCACTCCTTACTGCGGTCCCACCCACTGTAACCATAGCAGCATTTTGTCTCAGACTTAACCAGGAATCCCATCTCCTTCAGTGCCTACAGTCCAACCCAGAGCCACCCACTGTTTTACTGCCAAGCGTTGTTCTTTGAAAGACTGAAATCCATCATTTCATGAGGTAAAATCAAACATGTGGCTCAAATGGGGAGAGACAGGGAAGTAATGTTTGCACTTTATGAAAATGACTTTGGTTTTGGAACTGTTACATATTGTTATAGATACTGACGGCTACCAATTGTGGCATTCTGCGTGCTATTAAACAAAGAACTGTATGTTTATGCTTTTGTTTTATTGCACAAAGGACTGGTTGTTTCTTTATTTCTCTTGCAAAGTTGTTTTTTGATCCCTGCATAAAAAGATGGAAGGAGTAAAAAGCAGTAAAGACAGGGGAATAAAGGAGGTAAGAGTGTATGTGCCTAAAGGGAGGGGTGGGTTTAGTAGTGCAGGCCTGCCAGGCTCCCTGCTGGGCCTCCATTCATTGAAGCTGGTCTTTTACAAGGGACCCTGCCTGGCAAAGAGGGGCAAACTTGCTAGGATAAAAAGAAAGGGGTGGGCAAGACCAGTTAAGGATGCAACTGTTGCTATGTGGGGAAAAAAATACATCAAGAGTGCTGTGGTCTCGATTAGTTTGGTTCGAGTCAGTTTGTTAATGCTATCAGTGGTAAATGAGTGTGAGCGAGTTCGGCCAATGCACATAAAATAATTCAATTTAAATCGTAAAAAATAATGGTGTATAACAATAAACACGTGTTCCTGTTCCATTATCTCCATGTTGCATGAGGGTGGGTGGCTCTTATTGTGACAGTGCGATCTGTGCAGACAACTAAGGGTGGTGTTTGTGGTGGTGTGAGGGGAGACTCTTATTGTGAAATCCCAGTGGAGGGTAATTGGAATTCAATAGGAGTTAGATCATGGCTGCTGCCTCAGTTCCTTTGAGGGAAAAGCTATGGGGGATTAGCAGTCGTTAGCCCATAGTGATGTGAAGTGGAAAGGAACAGCTGGCTCTCAGCTAGCCACATGGTGTGTGAGTGTGTGTGTGTGTGTGTTTTTTGTGTGCAAGGAAAGAGATAGCAGAAGTCAGTCTACTACGTCTACTGTGTGATTGTGTCTGTGACGAGTGCATGTGATAGCCTCCGAAATCCCTCAACTAAAGGTATAGCACTTAAATGAGTTGACCGGCTTGTGTCTACACCTAGCTTCCCTTTTTCTTCCCGTCTTCTCCTCTTGCTACCAACGCAATAGAAGTTTCTAGACTGCGGGGAGTCTGCTAAACTGTCAGTCCTGCAGTGTTTTACAAGCTCTGAACACTTTGTTATTTTATATAAAAGCAGGCAGGCAGGTTTGCTGAATACTTTTCCCATTTTATGTGGGAGGATGAAGGAGGGATGGAAAGAGGGAGGCTGTGAAAGAGCAGGGAAAGGAAAGGTGGAGTAAACAGGCCTATTTCACAACTAGGCGGAGAATTGGGCACGTGGCTCCATACTGCAGCAAGCGGCGACCACCAGCATAATAATGCAACACATCGTTGAAGCACGGCTCTGGATCTTTGATGTTTTATGTTTCTCTGGGGTTAGATCGCATCATATCATACCCTCCTTTTGATTTCGCAAACATTTGAGTTTACAAAGTTGCTCCGACCAGCGTCCGGTCCGGCAGACATGTCACATTATTGCTTGTTTTGCCTTTGATGCGCATGCATTCTGGCCATTATTTCGTCTTCCGAGCAGTAAAGAGTAAAGCTGAGATGATTGTTTTTAACACAATCGCGAGGTTAAAGCAGGTTACAGGTCTTTGAATGTCCCTTCTGATACAGTAGCCGAGGGATCCACATAGTTACTACTAGGCAAGATTTAAAGCCAGGCTCCCCAGCAGGATGGGTAAAAAGGCCGCACTGCCAGAGAAAGCTTTTCAGATGATAGGCACGGCCTCAGGAGAGACCTCAATCCAAACGCTATATGGGATATATCAGACCTTTGTCTCACCCCCTGCGGGGTCAAAACGACAAGACCTACTCCTCTCATCAATGTCATGTTCTCTCTCTTTCTCTCTCTCTTTCCACCTCTCTATCTATCCAGGTCAGGCTATTAAATGGTAGAATACATTACAGGGAAGGGGGCTAATAGATTGGAATATTATAACCATACAATAATTTCATGAAAAAGTCAAGGAGGGATCATCGCTCTTATTAACTCCAAGAGAAATTGAGGCTGAAAAATGTTCAAATAGAAAATGTTAATGCCAGGCTATAGTACATGTAATTGTGCCTGCGCCATTCCCTAGGCTGGACCCATTCATGCCACTTTATTAGTGGTAATTGAGGATATGAATTATAAATGGGGAGTGATTTCTCTCCTCCTTCTCATTGAAAGTGAAGCGTAATGACCACTGCCATTGTTTAACCTTCATAATCGTGTGTTCTCTTTTCTTTACTTTCGCCTTTTCTGCTCTGTCTTCTGTTAACTTCGTAGTTATTCTTTTATCCCCCTCCATTTCTTCTTTCCCATCAACCCTTTTCACTCTACTCTGCATTTTTTTTTTCTACGCCTACTTTTTCTTCATGTTTAACTTTTATAAATCTCAATCAGAGGACTATTGCGGTTTGTAGAAATTACAAGCATAATAGCATGAGGGTATGTGAACCATACACACTCGTATACACCAACACAAATGCACCCACGCTCGTATGAGTGGGTTGGCGGTGCTTTTTACCTTTGCTGTAATTGCATAATAAGCCCCACCAGTGAAGTGAATGCCCCAGGCGAGGGATCCAGCTAAGCGGGCTGGGAGTTTTCTTGGCATTGTTTCTGAGAAGTTCACTTTTTTATTCAGGCTTTTTAAAGATCAGCAGCTCCACACCTACCATCCAACAAAGTCCATTAGCCCCAGCCTCTCACCCACGACCAGTCTGCTTTTTATTTACAACATCAAACGTTTCACTTCATTAAATTACCTTTTCTTTCCCCTCCCTCCCTTCTTACTCTCTCCATTTCTCTCCTAGCGCTCTCGGTTGCATTTAGTTGAAACATGTTTTCCGAAACAAAAGGACGTGGGGTGACGGGGGGATAAAACAGCCCTCCGATGCAGTCTGCAGCAGTTTTATAGGGGGAAATAATGGGTAATTGGGAGAAGGTATTTAATAGGAAACCGACATTGCGCTGTAATGCAACTGTTGTTAAACTGAGACTCACTCTATTGGTGTCTCTAAAACGTGGAGGGCTGCTGCTTGCCATTTTCCTTTTGAAGTCATCAACTGCCAGTTAAGTGATGATGACTGCATGAGTCTGTTGTGGAGAAGCTGGAGCGAGTGTGTGTGTGTCCTGAACTGTGATGTCAACTTGTGGGGTAATGGGAATGCCAATAGAATTAAGTATAACCGCAGTTGTGCAGAGTCTAACCTTGGTTGCCTGATATTACCTGAATTATGAAAAAATACACAAAGCGATGCATTTTCAAAGACATTTTACAGAATTGATTGCTGCTTACTTGATCTAACGCCAATCCTCAGTCAAATATGCAAGATGTGTGTGAAATCCCACTGAAACCCAAATCTTCTACTGTGATTTTTTTTTTTTTTTTTTTTCACCGAGCATTGATTGAGAGTTTGATTTGATCTCGGTCCCTCATGTACTGCCACATCTGCAGCTTGTACTGCTGTGTGAAGCGGGCGTCAGCTGTGTGAGCATATAAATGAAACCAGAGAAGAGTGAAAGCTAAACATTCTCCGAGATCAATATTCCAATATCTAACATCAGGGAACTCCAATAAGTACAACGCCAGGGACACTTCAATGGCAACATCAAGGCAGCGCGGTTTACACATACACACCCGCGTGCAAACGATTAGTGGGTTTCAGATAGTGATCAGGCAAGCACCATAAAATCCATCCTACTTAGGAGAAAGGAATAATCCATTTGGGGACACGTTTCAATACGGTCCATACTAACCATGTCATGGGGAAGAGCTCACCAAAAGCAATGGGGATAATTTTAGGGTGGTGATACATTGGCAACTTTTTCCTGTATTGAAGTGAGGTCATATTGCCAGAAGCAGGGATGAGAATTAACAATCAATGTTCATCAACTGGTTAACATAATGGGTCTAAAGCAAACAAATGTTGCTTAATACTGATGGTTATAATCATTTTCACACGCATTTGCTTCTGCTGATTCATAAGAATAGGGATCCTTTTTGTCCACTTGATTCCCATTCAATACTTCCTCTTAATAACTAATTGACATGTAATTATTTAAATGTAAATGGGGACTTTGAGGAATGCAAATAACCTCACGAGGCTGTAAAGAATCTCCTTAAAAAAATGCTAACAAAATACCCATCTGCCAGGCATCATTGTCGCTCATCTTTCACCCAAATTATTAAGGAGACTCCATTAGTCTTGCACATCTTTGTTTGGACAATAAGCAATGAGGCTGAACTAATGACCCTTATCCTAATCACATTAGAAGAGAGGGGAGAGGTGTTTGTTTCTGTACACATTTGCTACTGTGGATGTGTATTTGCACAAAGCTGTGACCCCAGTGACCAGTAGTCATCGAAGCAGTGACCACCGCTGGTCGATACCCTCTCCCTATAAACCACCTAACCAAACCTTCCTTCCCATCAGTCCTTCCTCCTCCTCCTCCTCACAAAGCCCATTCACAGCTCCAATCAATGTCGAATTATGGGTTATTTATTGAATAATCAAAAAGGTATTATGGGTCCGGCCGGCTGACTAGCCTGCAGTAGCTGACAATAGGGAAATAGAAGGTGGTGGTCGAGGGGGGGGGACTATTTATCAGCCTAGCTGCCATGCATGCGTTTAAAATTAGGGTAATCAGTTGGCATGTAAACAGTAGGCCTAGCAGCTGGCTGCCAGACAGCTAGGCTATTACTCACTTTCCACTTATCATCACTGACGTCTGAGTGTGTGAATCCGTGTGCATGCGTTCATGTGTGTTTGTGTTTATGCACGTGAATTGGAGATGACGGAGTGCGCATTCAAGGAATGTTAGTGCTGTGCAGGAGCGTGCATGTGGATATATTTGACTGATGCATGTTATGTAAGTGAATATTAGATCCCATTTAACATAGAAGCAGAATAGTAAATTTCTTGATGGTAGACTTTGGGCCTTTTGCCACAATTTTCAACCTCAACTCATCGTCATCTTCAGCAAATGCTCTACATGGACAGTAATATTGGGACACATCACACCTCCAGCTTGTAGGATGTCCCCTTGTCATTGATTAAAAATATTATGATAAAAATGTCCATGTCAGTTGTCAGTAATTATTACAATACAAGTCAAATTACTTCTATTAACACAGAAAAGGCTGATTTTTCTTCTTGAGAGAGAGTTGAAGAAATGAGATGGTTACTGGTAATTTTAAATTGTTATTTGTAGCCAGAATTTATGTAATCTGTGTGAATGAGGAAAAGCTAACAAAAAAAAAAAAAAAAGCATAGATATCAGTAAAAACAATACAGCTTCTTTCCTACTGCCATCTGTCTTAAATAAGTGTCTGTAAGTGAGAATGTGCAATAACCTTTTATTTATGTATGCAATGGCAGTATATATTTATTATTGTCTCAGATTTAGATTTATTTTTTTATGACACTACCTGATCAGTATTTTATAACTTATTCTATCTCAGGGTTTTTTTTTTTAGTGTTGACCCTGCATTGTAATTTCGTTCTGCAGAGCATTTCAGATGTAATTTTGCTGAATGACAATAAAAGTGATGTGATTCTGAAACAAAATTAACCCTAAAGGTGAAATCTAAAGATTTACTGCAAGGATATTTATCCTAATTTAAAATTATATTATAACAAGAATGAAACGCCCAAATCAAATACTTTTATTTATATAGTGTAACTTTTGCTTAGCTGTTATGGTTATACTCTGTTGCAGCTTATCTTATAGTTTAGATGCAACAGATGTATGAATAGTGTCTGTAAGAGACAGAGTGTAATAAGTCTTTGAGGTATTCATACAATATGTGTAATATTCAAATTTCTCTCTCTTGCTGTAGTTTGAGGTAAGGAAAATGATATCTTTGTATATATGCAGAAGCTGTCCTGACAACGGTGGCATGACCACACTGGGAAAAAAAAGGATTCATAATCAATGCAGAAAATCATAGGGGTTAGGATTTGAAACCCAAAGTCCCTAGGCCACTTGTAAACTAATCTGGCAGGGCAGCCTTTGTGTTAGAGGTCAACAGACATCATTACAGCGAGTGTGCAGGGGGCAGAGGAGAGGGCAGGGCTGTGCATGTGTGTGTGCATGTGTGTGTTTGTGTGAAGGGCAGATGAGAGGGCAGCGTCGGCCGCTGTGGGCAGATCGTCTTTCTCTCTGGAGCTTTGGCCTGTGAGGACCGGCTGCGTGCTGGGTTTAGCCTGGACGGCTTATTTTGACTATGAGGACAGGACTGGGAAGACAAGACAAGATGTGTGTTTTGAATGCCAAAATATTGGATATCTGGGGAAATATTAAAATACAGTATTTGAGTCTGCACCAGTGGCAAAAAGATATTAAAACCGAGGAAGCTTTGCAAAACCAGCAGACAAATTACATCACTGCACATGTATTTTACCACTGATTTATTACACACTATAAGAAATGTTGAAAAAAATAGACGACTTCTTTTCCCATTATGCATTGTCTCCTCATTCCATGTGTAAAAGGTGCTCTCACTGAAATTATCACCTTCATTTTCTGCATTCTTTATGGAAACATGTTCATAGCACATGCCAAATAACACAGTCTAAGGCAACATTCTGTTTGTTGGTTTAGTAAAGTTTTAATGTCCACACATATGCATTTATTATTCTTTGTATTAAGATCCAATCTGATATATGTGAAGTATGAACAGCATTAAAAACAAACGTTTCAAGGAAAAAACAGCTTCTACAAACCAAAGTGGTCATATTTAACCCTGTAAAGCCTGAACCATTAAATCATTGACAGAAAATTCCAGTTCTTTGAAACTGGGCCCTTTATTGGTCCTTCTGAACAACCAAATTTTTTCTTTTTTTTTTTCAAATATCAATTTCCTTGTATGAGTGTCAATTTTGTATCATATTTGATACATCGGGTCCCAATGCTCAAATATTATTATTTGTGAACAAACAAAAACATAACATAACACAAACATGTGTAACAAATTGGTGAGTCCTTTTCAAAATTGTCACAGTTCTTCCTCCTTCCCCATTAATGACAGTCTTGTAGTGTCTCTGGAAAGGCCTCTGGTGAATAAATCCCCCCCCCCCGGTGGATTATCTGTGTATTGCATGTATCTAATTGTATACATCAGGTTTTTCAAGAAAAAAAAAAATCACACTGATCATGAAGAGGGCTTCAAAACTCATGTATCAAATATATGTTTGGCATTATAAGGTTAATATGACCTCCATTTGCACTTACAATGTCTTTAACCCTTTTGTTCAGACAATATGAGATTTACTGCATTAATTTTTTGACATTTTATTTAACACATCAGATGTTTCTAATTGTTTGTCCTGATTCTTGTCATTTCAAACTTCACAACTCATTTGGTTCAATTTTGTGTGCGTCTTTTAAGGTTGTGCACATATTTCTTGTATTTTCTTGTCGTATCTGAAGAAAAGTGAATAAAAAATAAATATGTATGATCATTTCAACCAACTGCAAAAACAGCAAAGCTAAATGACTTTTGCATAATAACGTACATGAGCCCACGAGTGTGTGTATTGTCACTCAGGTTGAAAGTATATCTCGAGGGCCTGCCCCTTTGTATTAAATAAAGTGGCGTCTCAGTGTGGTCCCCTTAAACAGCCCTATCAATCCAGCCCACTTATGGACTCCATAAATTACAAACCAATCACCGTGCCTCACTAATGCTCCACTGGAGCCACGGAGCGCATATGACAGGAAGCAAAGACGTAGATGAAGAAAAAAGGAACAAGGGGACACTAGAAAGTAGAAAAGATGGATGGAAGTGGTATAGAAGGAAAGCCGAAAGTGCAAGAAAGACAGAAACGAACAAAAGGGATGGGGAGATTTTTTAAGTGTCCACTCCTCTAGGTATCTGCCATCTATTTGTCTCCACTCTTGCTTTTAAGATCTCTGCTCTGTCGACACTTATTGCATGTTGCCATATTTTCATCCCTCAAAAAGCATTAGAAAAGCCAATGTTGGGGTGGGGTAAGTGAATTAGAATTGGTTTTTGCCTCCCCTGGCCACAGAGGGAGGTAGGGTTACCCACAATAAGATCAGAATGAGACCAATTTTGTTTCCGTTGCCATTCAAAACAAACAATGGGCACCTAATAGCCCTGCAGCATCTGTGGCCTCGCTCGGGCCAAAACACACATGATGGCCTGGTCGATAGACGCCGACAGCTAGATGGACGATTGGAGTCGCACACAGGGCCTGGACGCACAAAGGCAGCCACACACTTACGTAGGCAGGCAGGATCGCGGCGAGCTGCCTGGAACACTAGTTAGCGGTTGCTGTAAAAGTGGCCTGAGTGCTTCTGAAGACACCGATCATATCAGTGAAAAGAGGAGAATAGGGGTTTATCGACTCAGAGAGGGTGACAGGCAAGAGAGGACGGAGAGAGAGATTCAGGATTAGTGGTCATGTCTAGCCAACACATACTGTAGGTGATCTAATCTGGAGGCATTACACTGACAGACAGGCCACAATCAGTGGTTACTATTTGAGGATTGGAATGGATATATAGATATATGGAGGAAGATTTGTGTTTTGTGGTATCTCTATGCTTCCCTTGCCTTCAGATAAGAAAACTTAATGTCTGAACCACCAAAAGCATGTAACTCGAATCATTTTTCAGCCGCGTCCTTCTGATGAAGGCTCTGTGGGGGCACCATCGGCCTCTGTTTAGACCGCCGTGCCTATCAAAATAATGACTTTTCCTTTAACTTTTCTTTTCACTCTGCATTACTTGTCCAAAGACTGACTGTTTTCTCGAATAACATTTACATTTGTGGAATAAATACCACTTTTTTGTCGGGTAGAGCTGAATTTTCCCCCTTATTTGTTCTTAACCCATGAAGACCCAGTACTATCAAAGGACTTTTTCTCATTATTTAACCTTCCTGAAGTGGCTCACCACCTTTTTTTTTACAATAGCATCCTCTGTATTTTGTGTTTTTTTTTCAGTGGAAATCAAGTATTCTTGTATATTTAGTTTACTGATTATGTAGATGTTCATAAAAGCTCAGATTACAGTTGAGGGTTTTTATATGAGAAATAGAGAAAACTGAAGAAAAGTGACTTTTTCACTAAAATATATCGATAACTGAACATAAAACAATCATCTCCATCTACTGTCATTGATCCAACTCCATGGGTTTGACTGGTGAATCAATGTTGTAGAAGATGACAGTGTTTCCACGTTCACTACGGAGCCTCTGAACGTCCAAATGGGTCATATCTGATGACCATAAAAAGACGACAAACTGTATTTTACACCAATTATTTACATGTATTGATAGGCTTAATGGATCAACAGGGATTAAACAATTTAGATCAGTAAATTCTTAAGGTCTTTATGGGTTAAAGTGAACAATTTTGACTTTGGAAGTGCTGGGTTGCTAAATCCAGCACCTTGGAACCCAATAATGACAGTTTAACCCTTTATCAGGCAAGTGACTATTTTTGGTAACTTCCAAATACATTTTGTGTATAATGTATAATGCATAATGTGGATGTTGATAGGTGTCTGGATCAGCACTTATGTTGTTGGAATGTTCTAAAATACATGTTACTTTCACCTTACATGTGTTTTTCTTGTATATATGTATTTATTTTTTGCCACTTATATATAAGGAACCAAATACGGTAACTTCATTGACCTTGATTTTCTACGTAACAATGAAACATTTTGAAAAATTTCTCTGCATGAACACTGAGTGTACCTGAAGACCCTGGTGCTAAAAGTACTGAAGTCACACTTTTGGACGATTCAAGTCCAGCATATAAACGTGTTGTATTTGTTTAGCTAAGTCCAGCCTATTAATGTTTTTAACAGACTTTTTTGGTGACTTCAGTAGTTTTAGTACCAGGGTCTACAACTGCTTTGTTAGGTACCATGAAGCAATGGTACTAATGTAGGTGATGATGTTCAAAGAGATCATGTGGATGTTGACAGGTGTCTGGATCAGCACTTATGTTGTTGGAATGCTCTAAAAGTGATGTTCTAATCTTCTAAAATACATGTTCTTTTCACCTTTTATGTGTTTTTCTTGTATTTTTAGTATTTACACTTACGAATAAGGAACCAAATATGGTAACTTCATTGACCTTGATGTTCTACATAACAATAAAACATTTTGAAAAGTCTGGTTATGTCCTCCAATAACACACGAAGGTTGCAATTTTGAATTTCAGAGTACTTCTATGAGTGTCCTATATGGGTTAAAGAAAATATATATGATTATTTAGACACTTTAAGGTCAAAATGACACCTAAAATAGCCTCTCACGTGTTTAAGTGATCAGTTCCCTTCACTAAAATCACCTACAGGAATGCTAAAACCTTAAAGTCCGGAGTCAACTCAAGGGAAATGCCGGTAATAATTTGCAATAACAAGGAAAATGTCTTAGTGGGTCGTCTGCCTCTCTAATCGCCTTCTGGGTTTTACTGTAATGATGTTCAAAGGGATCATGTGGATGTTGACTGGTGTCTGGATCAGCGCTTATGTTGTTGGAATGCTCTAAAAGTGATGTTCTAATCTTCTAAAATACATGTTCTTTTCACCTTTTATGTGTTTTTCTTGTATTTTTAGTATTTACACTTACGAATAAGGAACCAAATATGGTAACTTCATTGACCTTGATGTTCTACATAACAATAAAACATTTTGAAAAGTCTGGTTATGTCCTCCAAAAACACACGAAGGTTGCAATTTTGAATTTCAGAGTACTTCTATGAGTGTCCTATATGGGTTAAAGAAAATATATATGATTATTTAGACACTTTAAGGTCAAAATGATAACTAAAATAGCCTCTCACGTGTTTAAGTGATCAGTTCCCTTCACTAAAATCACCTACAGGAATGCTAAAACCTTAAAGTCCGGAGTCAACTCAAGGGAAATGCAGGTAATAATTAGCAATAACAAGGAAAATGTCTTAGTGGGTCGTCTGCCTCTCTAATCGCCCTCTGGGTTTTACTGTAAGTAAGGACGCTCTACGTACAACAGCCTGACCTCACACTGCCCTCGGCTAATGACATTAGGACAGACACGTCGGTGTTGTAACAGGGTCACCCACAGTGCACCTATACACACACACACATGTGGATATCTGCACTAAATGGCCTATGAACATGCATATACACACACACAAACAGAGTCTCCAGTCCCCTGGGCGAGCTGTTAAAGTAGCACCCCTCTCTGGTCGCTTCTCATTACAGCCCATTAGTCAGGTATTCTATCAGCTGTGTGTGTGTGCGTGTATTTAAGGTAGTGTGTGGGGTCACCCTTCACTGGCTAACAAGTGGGGTAACGGAGTTAGCAAGAGAGGGGCTAATGGGAGGAGGGGAGGTACACCTGCCCACACACACACACACACACTAACACACACCCTGGGGGTATCGATTGCAACCGCTGTTTCACCTTTGCCTCGGTGACCTCTCCAACGATGTGTTTATTTACTCCGTCGCCAAACACACGTATAACACACACCGCCTGTCACACACACAAATCCAAAAGGGGCATGAAGGAGGCATATAAGGAGACCCCTGAAACTGGGCTTTAGATAACCTTGTCAACTCACAGGACCTTTGTAAGAGACGCAGTTTCACCATGAGATGGCAGAGAGATGGCGTACGCTGGTGGAAAAAAAAGTTTTTGTTCACTCCGTGCATTTGGGATATATTTCATTAATCAACGTGACATCATGAATTGTGTACAGATAACACGGCACTTTTAATTGGCGTATTACACTGGTTTACAAGGAAAATGCTTCCAGAATAAAAGTAATGAAATTTTACCACATGAGAGTCACTGATAAAGAAAAATCAAGTCAAAAATGTTGGTTGGCTGAACTTTCCAAGATACAGCCTTGGGTCAAAATGTGAAATTCAAGAATTAATGAGAGAATGGGTTTGACTCAAAAGGAATATTTGTCTCAGAGCTACAAGATCTACTTCAAAACACTGTCTGCACATTAGAATACATTCACTTTACAGGTTCTATTTAGTGGAAGATTTATAAAACTATTAAATAAATGTACATAAACCAATATATATGTGTAATAACACTTAATCATATACCTTGAAAACATCAGCAAACCGGCACTTTTGTCATTTATTTTCCAATTAATCTTATTAAAATATGGAACATTTAGCACATTTAATCTCTGAAGCAAATCATTTCTAAACTAGAAGCACTCGGAGAGCGCAGACCTCCGCCAAGGCTGATCAGTGGCCCCCCCCGTGGGCCCCCCCACGCCAAGGTTATGTTTTTGCCAGGGTTTGTTTGTTTGTTTGTCTGTCTGTTTGTCTGTCCGTTAGTGTGCAACATAACTCAAAAAGTTATGGACAGATTTTGATGAAATTTTCTGGTCTGTGCCCCCCCTCGTGGGCCCCCCCCACCCCCGATCACCACCAAAATTTAATCATTTCTTCCTTATCCCATTTCCAACAAACCCTGAAAATTTCATCAAAATCTGTCCATAACTTTTTGAGTTATGTTGCACACTAACGGACAGACAAACAGACAAACAAACAAACCCTGGCAAAAACATAACCTCCTTGGCGGAGGTAAAAATTGTAGACCAGTGTTACTTGTACGCATTATAAGCTTTTCGCGCGTATGTTCACGCCATGTCAAATACCATGCAATTAGCTGATAGGGTTAGGGTTAGTGGTTACAGATATGTAAACTGGAGATCTTGGCGTACATTGACATATGATCAAATGGCATTGAATAACACGCGAAGGGATGAAAATGCGTACATATAGCATGCCAAATGCCATATGAGCTGGCGTGACATAAAACACGATTTCATGACATCAGTCTGCAATAAATCAAAATCAAATAAAATTTTATTTATATAGCGCCAAATCATAACAGAAGTCAACTCATGACACTTTACATATAGTGCCGGTTGGAACCAGACGCTCATGCCAATTTACAGAAACCCAACAGAATCCAGTAAGAATCACTCTTAACCCATAAAGACCCAGTGCTGTTTTTGTGGCAGTTCCCAAATGAATTTTTCTCAATTTTTAACCCTTTCATGCATTAATTATGAGAAGCTTAATCAAGATTTTTTTTCCTTGGTGTTTTTAATTCCTCTTTAGGCATGAAAAAACAAACAATGTGATTGAATTTTTTTACGAACCTATTTTTCATGGCGTTACAAAAATATCCACTCAGCTGGACACCATGTGTTTAATTTTAGAAGCAAAGAAACATGTATTTACTGATATACTGCATAAAAACTATGAAATAAAAACATTAATACTGCTAATCTGAAGTTTTCTCACATTTTAACATACCTGCATGGAGATAATTTGCCAAAAAAAACCCATTTTGTTAAAAAAAAAAAAAAAAAAAAAAAAAAAAAAAATGTAATGGTGTGAATTACAGTGTATGGGATGATGCATAAGTGTCCACTGTGTTGGCTGATATGGAAATAAACCGACAAAATCCATAAATATACAAGAGAACAACACCTTTGAACAGCTGTCCACTGTAGTGACCACTATGCATGAAAGGGTTAACCTTTCCCAAGTGATTTATAACCATTTACTCTAAAATTATGTTCTGTATTTTGCATTTTGCGGGGAAAATCCAGTATTTTCCTATATTTAATTCACTGATCATGTAGACGTTCAGTAAAGCTCAGATTAAAATTGTTATGTAAAAAAAAAACAGAGAAATCTGAAGAAAAAGATAAATTTTTCAGCAAAATATATCATTAACTGAACATAAACCCAGTGTGTCCATCCACTGTCATTGATCCAACTCCATGGGTTTTACTTGTGAATCAATGTTGTAGAAGATGACGGTGTTTCCACGTTCACTATGGAGCCTCTGAACGTCCAAATGGGTCATATCTGATGACCATGAAAAGACGACTACCTGTATTTTACACCAATTATTTACATGAACTTGTAGGATTAGTGGTTCAGAAGATATTAAACATTTTAGACCAGTAGATGGTTTTGGTCGTCGGTGACTCGTTGGGTCTTTATGGGTTAAGTCGTTGAATTCTGCCAAGTATTGCTCCATTCTCCAAATACACATGTTCCTCTCTGCACATGCTCAATTCCATCAAGGCCAAAACTGGATGTTTCAGCAAAAAATAATGAAACACATCCAGTATATAACATGTTGAAACCGTCAAGAATTTAGTTTCGTATATGTTTTTGTTAACAATAATCATTTGTTTGGGTCTGTCTGATGCAGCCACATTTTTTGAAACACAAAAAATATTCAAATATTTCTAGATAATTTTAGAGAAGTTTTGACCCTTTAACCCCTGAGACATTATTTCAATTTCAAGTGTCATAACAGCTGAAAAAAGTATGTACTTTTGTTCTTTTTCTTCAGTGGTTTTGCTTTACTGTATGTTTTAGGGTCAAAACAGGGTGGAATAACAGAAAAAGACAAAGAGAGGAATTGAAATTTGACAGGTTTGGACTAAATAACTCACTCAGAATGTACATTAATAAAAGATTTAGGATGTTGAACATGAACTGTGAACTGGAACACACTGAACAACTACAAATATTTGAATTTTGGCCCAATAGTTTTTGTTTTGGGGCACAGTCCAGCTGCTTTGTGACGCCTGGTTGAACTCCAAAAAGCAGTTACATGATCAAAACTCAGTAAAAACACATTTAAAAAATAAAAGAAAATCGCCACAACACTGCAAACAACAGTAAAAAAAAAAAAAAAAAAAAAAAAAGAAAGCCCAAACCGTCTTTTCTTATAGATGTGTCAGATGTCTATGAAAAGCACAAGGTCTATTGAAAATTTTCCTATTGAGCAAACGGTTGCATTTTTATGGATATTTAAAATAAATTACACATACAGAGCGAGCACCACAGACACGTCAGGGGTTAAAGGGTTAAGAGTGTCCATAAACTTTTTTCCACTACTGGATGTAGGAAAGATCCTGATGTGACTCTTTATTCGCTTTGTTTTCCTTTTATTCAGTGTTAAGTCAATATGATATGTTATCCATGTTCATTTATGAGCACAAACACACATCTGAACACTCATTCATTTTATTATTTTATCGTACCTGTTGTCATATTAACCTGCTGTGGACATTTACTTATCCAACCCTCTGTCATTAGCAACCGAAAGTCACAAGATCACCAAAGGACCTAGTTTATCAGCAGAGGATATATGACATTCCACACGTATCCTTCCACCTCTTGACTTTTTTTTCCCGCTGTGTTTTCTATCTCACGCCCTCCCCCACTACTCTTTTTTTCTGACACTTCAGCTGATAACATTACAACACAACGTGAGTGGGTCTTAAGACACGCAACATAGACTTTTATGAGTCTGCCAACCCTTTGATGAACTTTACCTGGAGCCACCGGGCGAGAAAGGTAATACATAATGCCACTATGAAGGGAAAGATACAGATATTTTACACGTTTCACTGTGTATAACCACTAAATAACCCAGTTTTTAAAATGACCTTGCAACATGTCAACCAGTATCAGCGTACTGACATTATTATTGCCAATAAATCAGAAATAGTTTAGGTGTGGCTTACAAATTATACCACTAATCACCTTAATTAATTTTATGGCACCATATACAATATAATAATAGCACAGAGTCCCACATCGCAGCAAAGTCCAAACTAGGGAGGAACACCAGTGGACTTTGGCTACGAACAACTCAGGCGTGGAAAAAGTTTAAAATACGCGGAAAATATTTTTAACAGAGGTCGTCATCTGAGGATATCTTCAGACTCCAGGCAAATGTCGCCCAAATCCGATTTACTTGCCCATACATGACCTGTATCCGATCTGTTAAAGATAGTTAGAACAGCACAAATCCGACCCAGGCCACTTTCATATGTGGTCCTAAATCTGAAACGTGCGGCTTCAGTCTGAACTGCCAGGTCGCATTTATCTGACATTTACGTCATTGAAATGTGACAAACGTCACAATTCCTTGCGTACCTGCATGGTCACGTATTACGTCAGGACCTCTTTTGCGCATGTGGGTCACTTCAGGGTCGCATTCAGTTCATACTCAAAATTGACAGAAGTTGGATTTAATGTGTAATATGAACGAGCACACGAAAAAATCTGATTTCAACCAAATTTCCGAATTGTGCATTAAGACCTGCCGTCTGAACATAGCATAAGTGACCTTTTAGGCAGCATTTGTTGCAGTCACCGCCATTATTGACCTTCCTAGCACTTTAAATTACAGTATCTCTTATTTCTAATCAACATTGGAACTCTATCATTCTCCAATTATAGACTGGGTGATGACATTTTTACATGTTTTTACTCTTGATACAGATGCTCTGACCTTCAAGTTGAGCATTTTTAGTCGACGACTCTTTCATCTGAAACGACATAACCATTGGTGTTACCTTTTCATTTGTTTTCAGTTGAAGTCTAGTGGCAACAACCCCAAAAAAAGTCATTAAAATGCACACAGTTTTGCGAAATGATCCTTCTTTGACCCATCTGCTTTATTTTAGGACCTAATGGGATGGAAATGGAGCACCACTGCATGTCTGGAAAAGCATTTGAGAATGCCCACATGTATCAATGTGCATGTTTGCCGGGTTTTTGTGCACACGTGCATATTTTTGCGTGCATACAGTATGCGAGTGGGTGTGTGTTTCAGTCAGAAGCCAAGCTAGCCAGGCCGGCCATCCATAGTGATTAGTAGTAAAATTTTAATGGGCAATCCATACATATGTCTAGCTGTCAGCTTTACGAGGGCGTTTATACAGGCAAGCCTCGCCATGCCAGCCTGGACTAGACAGCCAGGACACACACACACACACACACACACACACATAGATGGACACACATCCAGACAGTGTCTTTTTCCGTCACGGTCTCTTTTAGCAGCGCCACAGGGACCAGTACTGTCACAGTGCTGTCAGCGCTGGGTGCTCGGGGCCCTAAATGAAGGCATCAAGCGCTCTCATCCCCCGCTGTAATAAAACCCAGTCAACAAGCCCCCGCCTCGGGCAACACATAATGGGCTTTTTATTTCCGTTTGGTCGCCCCAGCCTACAGAATTAAAGCCCAGTTTGGTGAATGGAGGACAAGGTGGCCTCAAGGTCACTGGGAGAGCTGGAGGGTGAGTGGGACACCTATTGGTTTCAACAGAGGTCCTTACAAATACAGAATCTAGCTCCTATGCTGCAAAGAGGAAATGATCAGAGTGAAATTGAAAGAATAACAGAATACAGTTTACAGTGGTCGCTTTTCCATTGACCCTCAAATTGCCCAAATATAACTTGTGCATAAAAATTTGCCTAATGGAAAAACGACTGTTTTGCCAAAAGTGTCTTTCTTTAATTAAAAGTTTTTGTGCTGTTAAGAGGTGGTTTTTGGGCATAGCGCAAATGGTATATCATGCAAAACTGCAATGGAAAGACCTTTTTTTGCAACTAGTCAGGTGAATTAAAAAAATGGATGTTGATGGACGTTACAACAAGTGAAGAAGAAGAAGAAACACGTCGCGGTATGTGTGGACACACCAGGAAACCCAATCATTTTTTTAATTTAGTAGGAGATAGAGGGGTAATATATAATAATAATGAATATATCTGTAAATCAACACCATATTTACTTTCATCGCCATGTTTATGGAATGACTTCTCATGTCATCTCACAATAATAAATAAACAAATCATCGCATTTGTGATTTAATGGAAAAACTGACATTATGCACTTCTGTTTTTTCAACATTTACTAAATATCGGTTAAGTTTTGTGAAGATGTCCAATGGAAAAGTGACTAGTGAGGTTAACCTGAAACAGTGACTCGTGTACAATTCGTGACCAAAATGCTCTTTTTTTGTCGAAACACGCAATATTATTTCAATGTTGTACATAGCTTGTGAAAATTAGTATTATACTAAATATCCTGTTTGCATCCACTTATATGTGGTCATATGTAATTAACAATGAACATATATTTTATTTAATGCAGCAAAATATGGAAAAGCATTTTAAGTGCTTGAGTCACTTTCGCAGCTTCCCTGTTGTGTTCCTTCAGCTACTTTCTTGAAAAACTCAGCATGTTAATATTTAAGCATATACAAAAACTTGATGATATGCTCAAAATTAGTTCTGGTTAAACATAAACTGGGGCGTCGCTAGCATACGTGGGCCTCATGAAAGCTAAACGTCGTGGGCCCTCTATAAAATTCAGCATCTTGTCGATTTGTCGGAGCGGGGGTGGGGTGGGGGGTGTAACTAAACTAAACGAAAGTGAAACTTAACATGCTTTCAACGTCTGATTCCCGGCTTCTATGCCTCTATTACACAAAATTTTCACAACTTCTAACCTGTATCCACTAGACCTCCTCCACTGCTCTATGGGCCCCCCCCCCCCCCCCCCAGAAACGCTGGGCCCCATGAATTTGTCACATTTACCCACCCTAGAACATAAACATTGAAATGTAAAGATATTACCAATTTTACCTTTTTTTTTTTTTTTTTTTTTTTTTTTACTTTTTATTTACATATTTTCATTTTTCCACAAAACAAAACATTCTCTGACATAGGACCCTAAGAATTAAAGCACCAGTAAATGGAATACAATAGGAATATCATAAAGGGAAATCACATGAAAAATAAATATTTGTTTTTACCAAAGAAAATTACAGCAGTAAAATATCAGTCATAGAGACATAATAATCTCATCACCCAGTTAGCGAGTAATACAGTTCACCCATTTTACCTTTTTTATTACACTTTATTTAGTGTCTTTCAGAATCTTTACCAGTAAATATATTTCTTCTTCCAAACATAAATGAAGATTTTTCTTTGAGGCATGCATCTTGACTCTAGCCCAAACTGTAGTGGGTTTGTGTAGAATCCACAGAACTGACCATGAACTAGCAAATGTTGGTTAAAAACCCCAAATGAGATACATATTCCACAAGAACTGTCCACATGTCCAAGGAATGGCATTCAAATCCAAATAATATCCCACATTTACCACACGACTGTATCAAAATCAGTTTATTGTATCATTCTAAATAATACTAGAAGATTATTGGGCATGTAAAATGTAGTGAGTAATAGTACACTTCCTGATTTTTGTTGAACATATTGTACTCGAATGACAAGCCAACATGTTGGAGGTGGTGAAGTCTAAAAAAGAAAATGTGAATCTAAATCTGTATCCACCTCTAGTGCTGCCACTTTATGTGACAGAGAAGGAGACTACAACTTCCCTCGCAACACATTGTTTTTAAAGCCCTTTTTTAAAATTATTTAGACAATTTAAAGAATATTATAAACTCTAAAGCAAATAAAATTGTGTGTCGTGCATATAATCTTATTTAATTTGTGTAATTTCTATTTTATACCTCGAGCTTTTTTAGTTTATTTTATTTTATTCATTTTTACTTACATTTGTTTCTATTTATTTGAAATGTAAAATATATTGTGAAATGTTAATTTTTTTGTCCTACTTTGAAGTATACTATTATGTATATATACTGTTCAATTGTTCAAAAAAAAAAAAAAATTCCCTAGCAACAGGGAAAATGCAGAAAAAGAAGCGTGCACCGTACATGTTGCATCATGATGTACATGAGTCATCTTCATCAGGTCTTTGAGACAAAGAAGAAAAGCCGAAATGTAGTTTAAGTTGTGATTAATTTGCAGTGAGAGGTAGAAATGAAGTTAGCAGTTACACTAATTAGCGGTGTAGCTCGGCAGCAGGCTAGCATGTTCACTGTGACCCCTGTGATCTCATTTACCCTACCTGCCCCAGGAAGGTGCAAATGATCTCTGTAGAAAAGGTCAGAGGTCAGCCCGTGTTATGGTGCTGCAGCAGACTAACTGGTGGTGTGTTAAAGGCATTTCATGTGTGTGAGTGAAAGAACAGGATACTCCATGTGGTGGTATTCGGTAATGAGAGGAAAAAACAACAGAAGGACAGACTGTAAACAGCGACAGGTGTCCTGTTAGGTTAGAATTACCACACACACACACACACACACTTGCATGGACTACACACCTGCGAGGAAGCATATGGCAATGCTCTGGAGAAACATTTGAGTGTTTTGTCTTTGGTAACTGACATGTTTATCTAGTGTCGTTAAATTCGACATTTCCTCACAAAACTATTAGCCACCCATTAGAGAAATCATTTAAATTCCAACAGATACCACTAAAATGAATGCAATAAAGCCTAATTTTAGGTATTATAGAAAATATCTTCCCATCTCAAGATTTATGTTTAACAAGAACTAATTTTGTACATTTTTTTTTCTTACATATGGGTGGAGTCAAGGGAAGGTTACATCTGGTCACAAAAAAAAAAAAAAAAAGAAATTACAATAATCTACACCAAACATATTTTTGGGTAGGTAATTACTTATATTTTCAAGAAAATGTATTTTGAAATGAGAAAAAATTTGTGGAAAAAAAAAAAAAAAAATGTGAGGAGTTTTGGAAAGTGACAAAGTTTTCTGCCATCATTCTGGTTTCATTTTATAAACTTTCATAAATAAACTAAATTTATTCCAAATACCTTGATATTTGACTATTACATTATTTATGTCATATTCTAAACACAGTGTTTAAAATTAATAAATGCATGCAGTATATCTATGCAAAATACATTTGAATATAATGTTAATATTATTTATATGTTGTAAATATTATTTTTTTAAAATGTATATGATATTGATAATTGACATAAAAAATGTTTAATTTGATATTTACTTCATGACGCTGCCATTTTTCAAAACTCTTGGTATTTAGGTGGTATGATAAAATATTGTTTTCCTCTAACCAATTATTAGGTTGTAAAATAGAAGGTTTAAGGTATACACAGAATACATTTTAGGATGAAAATGTCATAGGAACTTCACTTTTGAGAGCTTTGTAATTCTTGCAAAAAAAAAAGACATTTTTTTGTCCACTTGTGTGAGTTTTTTTTTTTTTTTTTTTTTTTTTTAATATATTTGATATTTTTTTTATATATATTTGATATTTTTCATTTAAAAATATTTTAAACAAAATTTTGCTCTTTGATTATGTTTAAGATGACATTTAGACCTTTCCAATTATGTGTAATATTAGTCTTAAACTTGTCTGGTTCCAAAGTTATTAATAAAAAAGTAGTGGGCTGTCCATCTGTGACACCCTTGACCTCACCCATATCTCTTCACTCAAACATTAATAAAAAAAAAAATGCTCAAAGAGATTTACCACCTACCAGATTTCAATTAAATGCTCTGAAATGGTTAAAGCTGCAGGACTTGATTGGATTTTTTTTACATCACTGGGCAAAATTCCATTACTACCTTGTAATTCAAGTGGTTTGAGAAAACATAAGACTTCTACATCTGCTCCTTTCCTGTGCGTTTGGGCTGTAGAAACTCCACTTAGTGAGTTTTGGGCTAATCATAAGCATTTTCAGGCAGGTATGGAGGATGGATACGTGACTGAGAGCTGTAATTACCAATCACTTATCAGATTCTAACGACCTAGATGCATTTCTGTTCCTCTACTCCACGTCTTGCTGCTTAAATTTGGAGAAGTGTTTTGAAACAGCATGAGGAGTCTTTAATTGGCTTTTTATTTGGACTCAGAGGAGAGAGCTGCAGGAGGAAGGGGTGTATTTCGAATTTCATTTGCATTTTTTTTTCCTGATTTTGACTCCTGTAGTTTTAATTGTACAAATTTGTTGTGCCTTGTGTGTTTTATATGTATGTATGAATGTTTTTTTAGAGTATCTTTTATGCAGGTGCACCCAAATTTCATTGTATGAAAATACAATGACAATAAAGTATCTTATTTTATCTGATTTTATCTTATCCCATCTTATCTTATTTTATCTGAGCTTATCCTATCTCATCTTATCCTATCTTATTTTATCTGAGCTTATCTTATCCCATCTCATCTCATTTCATCTTATCTTATCTTATCTCATCTTATCGTAGCTTATCTTATGTTATCTTATTTTATCTGAGCTTATCTTATTTTATCCCGTGTTATCTCATCTCATCTCATCATACTTTATCTTATGTTATCTTATCTCATTTTATCTGAGCTAATCTTATCCCATCTAATCTCATTTTATCTTATCTCATCTCATCATACTTTATTTTATGTTTCTTATCTTATTTTATCTGAGCTTATCTTATCCCATCTAATCTTATTTTATCTTATCAGATCATATCTTAAGTTATGGTATCTTATCTTATCCCACCTTATCTTATCTTATCTTATCTTATGTTTTGTTATCTTATTTTATCTGAACTTATCTTATCCCATCTCATCTTATCTCATCTCATCTTATTTTATCTCATCTTATCTTATCTTATCCCATCTCATCTCATTTCATCTTATCTTATCTCATCGTAGCTTATCTTATGTTATTTTATTTTATCTGAGCTTATCTTATTTTATCCCATGTTATCTCATCTCATCTCATCTCATCATACTTTATCTTATGTTATCTTATTTTATCTGAGCTAATCTTATCCCATCTAATCTCATTTTATCTTATCATATCATGTGTTATGGTTTCTTATCTTATCCGACCTTATCTTATCTTATCTTATGTTGTCTTATTTTATCTGAACTTATCTTATCCCATCTCATCTTATCTCATCTCATCTCATCTTATCTTATCTTATCTTTATCTGCAAGTGCAAAATACCAAACAAGTTGCCACATAAGTTGTTTGTATGAATGCAAAACTCAAAAAATAAAAGTTTTCCGAGTTTGATGTGCAATCCTGAAGGTCACATCTTCACATACAATATAATTTGGGAACCTCACTAATGTGGGTTGTACCTCAAGAGGAACAAATACAATATAAAGCTCTTTACTTGGCGGAGGTTCAAGCAGAAACTAGATGTTCAACAACAATGTGACCATGATGTTTAGTTTTTGACACTTTTAACTGTATATTCTGAAGTAGAAAGTGCAGGGACAATGTTGGCTGTTAATTAAAACAAACCAAATGACAACAGTAGACACGGGGAGGGGGGGTTTTCTCTGACAAATAGACTTAGAAGAGATATACCATTATGGAAGTGGCTAACCATCACTGAAGTACTTAGTGAATGTCTCCTGATAACACCAGCTAGACTCCCTTTTAGGTGATACTTTACTTAATTGAGTGTGAAACCTTTATCACTATCAAGACAGAGAGGGGAAAGAGGGATGAACGGATAAAAAAGAAGACAGAGGAGAGGAAGATGGTAGTCGGCGATGAAGGAGACAGGAGGGAGACTTAAGAGAAAGAGCAAAAGAAAAAAGGTGGAGAAATGAGAAGACGACGGAGGAGGTGAATGAATGTCCCTCAGCAGATGGAGTGGTCATATAGGCAGGTACCCTCCAAATGAACCTCCACCCCTCCCCTCGTATTAACCCCCTATCCCCTCCACCCCCTAGTACACTGAACCCCACCACTCCGTCATGCTATTACCTCGCTGTCTCTTTCATTATCTGCCGTGAACTCTGGGTAACCTCGTCGCGGCCATTCTTTATGTCACGGCCCGCAACGCGAGCTGTGATTTAGGCCCATCCAGTCCACCTAATTTGATTTCATCATCACAGGGCACGGCGAGAAATAGTGGGGGGAGGAGGGTTTGATGTTATGGGGGAGACGGGAAGGGAGAAGGAGAAGAAGGTGGAGGTGAGGCTGGTGGAGGGTTCGGAGGGAGAGGGGTAAGGAGATCTCGGGAGGGGGTCACATCGGTAAGCGCTAGCCGAATGACTTGAAGAGGCTAATAAAGTAATCAAGGCCTTCGTTACATGGCCATAATATTCGCCCTAAAACACTGATAACTATTACCGGGCCCAATCATTAGCCTGCATTAATAGCTTTTACCTCCTCTCCTCGTCTCTCTCCTATCGTCTCTTTCCTCTCCTCTCCTCTTCTTGTCTTTCCTCTCATGAAAACGTACCGAAACACTTTTTTTTCCCCGATCGTCAAACTTCAATTCGAAAGTTTCGTCGCGATAAATCATATTCTCAGCTTATTTTTTGTAACTTGACATTGAATATTCTTGATTTATTCCACAATTCGGCATATATAGCTTCACAGTATAATTGCTGAAGTCATACTGTGCGTGGACAAAAGTATTGGGACACGTTGAATTCAGGTGTTTTTTTTTCTAACAGGAGTCATGGGCTACAAAACAATAATGACAACTTTTATAGTATAGCTTTATAATGTGATAAATAGTCAAGAAGAAAAAGATTCAAAGTGTTTTTTCATTGGATTACATTGGTTAGTTGAGTTTAAATTGTTATCCTTGCTTCCAAACTGCCTCAGAGATGTTTTTTTCTCTCAACATTGTTTTTTTTTTAAATCCATGACTATGATTTTAAATGTTCTACCTCTAAATTTCTAAACGATTTTTCATGCTCTGACTGTAAATAATACTTTTCTACCACAACTAACCATCTACTTCCATCACATCTCACTAGGGAAGAAAAATCTCCCATTAAACTTTAACCTCCTAAGACCCAGGAAATTTCAGCAAAGTACCAGCTTTTTTTGTTTTTTTATTAAATAAGTGCTTATATTGGAAATATCATGATGCAACAGTTTTTTCAGATGCAGTTTTTAAAATTTTTATGGAATGTCCTTTGTGATGGACAGTTGTCTTTTTTTTTTTTAATTAACTTGTGAAACTCTTGTCCACAAATGTGGACAGAAAACCCATAGCTGGGTCTTAGGAGGTTAAATAAATATTAATGTTTATGAACTATCTGGAGAAAAATATTGGGACACATCATGACTACACCTCGTAAGATGTCCTGTTCATGCTGATTTGAGACATAAACATCAATATTAATAATCAATATGATATTTATCACACTATAAAATGATAGTAGGACATTATTATAACACCTGAATTCAATGTGTCCCATTACTTTTGTCTATTTGTGTATGAGTTAGGCAATTATGCTATGAGGCTAACGGTATGTTCCATCTTTAACCCTGTAAAGCCTGAACCATTAAATCATTGACAGAAAATTCCAGTTCTTTGAAACTGGAGACTTTATTGGTCCTTCTGAACAACCAAAAAAAGTTTTTTTTTAAAATATCAATTTCCATGTATGAGTTTCAATTTTGTATCATATTTGATACATCAGGTCTCAATACTCAATATTATTATTTTTGAACAAACAAAAACATAATATAACCCAAACATGTCTAACAAATTGGTAATTCCTTTTCAAAATTGGCAAAGTTCTTCCTCCTTCCTCGTTAATCTTGTAGTCTTGTAGTGTCACTGGAAAGTTTAGTTTAGTTTATTAGTTTATTGTATCATGGACAATCCCAATTAATGAACTGTATCAATAACAGTAAAAAAGGGGCAACTTTAGCCAACATGGCTGGTATCCTGCTGTAGTTCCCGGCCTGATGACAATAGGCACCCTAAAAAAAAAACAATATAAAAAAAGGCCACTGGTGAATGAATTCCTCCCCCCTGGTGGATTATCCATATATTGCATGTATCTAATTGTATACATCAGGTTTTTCAAGAAAAAAAAATATCACACTGATCATGTAGAGGGCTTCAAAACTCACGTATCAAATATGATACATTTGGCATTAAAGGGTTAACTTGCAGGAAATAGATCTATTTGTTCATATGATCCCAAGCTACAACGGTAGTTGATAATTAGCCTGAAGAAATAAAGCTTGTTGCTATCACTGGCATGACCACACGTCGGCACACATGTAAACACAATTAGGCAGACGGACAGACGTGTACCCTCCTCTGTTTGACAGATAGACACAGACACTGTCATTGCGGGGTAATCATCAGCCATTAGGATACATGGAGAAAGACAACAAAGCAAAGTGTCTTCATAGACAAACCAGCTATTATCTTTCACTCAATAGACCATAAAGGAAAGGAGGGAATTCAGAGTGTCGGCACTGTTAAGGCCATATATGTAGTTAACTTCGAATTGGGCTTCAGATGAAATTACGTTATGTCTTCGTTAGCCAGGAGGGGGGTGGACATGAAGATAGACCTCAAAGAGAAAGTCTAGACAGAGAGACAGAAATGATACTCTTCTTCCACCATCTATTTTCTCCAGAAGGCTTACCGGCAAGTTGCAGGTCACAAACCCAAACTGTCAGTGTGTGTTTGGATTGAAGACCAAGTGCAATAAGACATGGAAATAAATGTAATTGAATATTCTGCATAGAACCTGTCTTTTTGAAGGTATACCGAAGAAAAAAAAAAAAAGAAAAAAAAGTGAGTCAGATGGAATACAGGACACTGATTGAATACAAATCTATAGGTAATGACATCAGTATTTCATGTGAAAAACAGGAACCATTTATCAAAGTCAGCGTCGAAAAGAACGCCTCCTCACTCTTCAATATAACTGTTTGACGGGAACTACATGGTAATGCATAACGATCGCTCGAATGCGATTATCTTCCAGAGAGGGGAAAACGGCCATCTATTTTCAGTGTTTGAAAGTGTTTGAGTGTGTGTAACAAAGTCGACCCAGACACTTGTACAAACCTCTCCTGTTCTAGAAAGGGTATTATATGCTCCACGTAAACACACACACACACACACACACACACACACACACACACATGCACACACACACAGTAGCGGACAGTTACTGAGGCTATTCACCAGTCAGTCAATCACCTGGATACTGTGGTCATACAGCTGTGTTTAACCTGTGTAGATTTGTGGTTGGGTGTCTAGTAGGACATCCTATGTGTGTGTGTGTGAGGGAGGGGTTTTACTGCAGAATATACTGTACATCAGTGAAAATAAAGTATCTTATTTTATCTGATTTTATCTTATCCCATCTTACCTTATTTTATCTGAGTTTATCTTATCTTATCCCATCTCATTTCATCTTATCTTATCGTAGCTTATTTTAAGTTATCTTATTTTATCTGAGCTTATCTTATCTTATCCCATCTTATCTCATCATACTTTATCTTATGTTATCTTATCTCATTTTATCTGAGCTAATCTTATCCCATCTAATCTCATTTTATCATATCATATCATATCATATGGTATCTTATTTATCTGAACTAATCTTATCCCATCTAATCTCATTTTATTTTATCTCATCTCATCATACTTTATCTTATGTTATTTTATTTTATCTGAGCTGATCTTAACCCATCTAATCTAATCTCATTTTATCTTATCATATCATGTTATGGTATCTTATCTTATTTTATCTTAACTAATCTTATCCCATCTAATCTCATTTTATCTTATCTTATCTCATCTCATCTCATCATACTTTATCTTATGTTATGTTATTTTATTTTATCTGAGCTTATCTTATCCCATCTAATCTCATTTTATCTTATCATATCATATCATATCTTATGTTATGGTATCTTATCTTATTTTATCTGAGCTTATCTTATCTTATCCCACCTTATCTTATCTTATCTTATCTTATCTTATGTTCTGTTATCTTATTTTATCTGACCTTATCTTATCAGTGGGCTTCATTTAGGGGATAATTGTATGTTTGATCATGGCTCTTTTGGTTATGATTACAGTGTTAGTAAAATTTTCATATCCTAATATTAAAGGAGTGATATTTTGCTTTTTTAAATGGAATTATACATTTTACAACATTTCCCTGTCGTCTACATAAACTGTAAATCACTGTTTCCCAATCTTTTTTGGCTCGTGACGCCATTTTAGCATCACAAATTTCTGGCGACCCCAGACATTCATAGCAGAGACTTTTTTTTTTTTTTTTTTTGGATAAAATTAATTTGTTTTTGATCATGTAATAGTTTGCTATACTATGTTGCATATAAACATTAATTTTAGACCACATTTAGTCTATATAATGTATATTATTATGGATGGAGGCAGTAAAGCCAGGTGTAGATTACTGCACAAAGGGAGACTTTTATTTTCCTTGGTCAGGTTATGTACAGTCAGTCCAGCTTGGATTTACAAGGCTGACAATTAATACTGAGCAAACAAGAACTCAAACTATGAATTATGAAAGAGCTGCAGCATCTGAAACTGACCACAATGAATATTTGAAAGATAAACAGAACCACAGTGCTTCAGTTTCAGCTTCACAGTTTGTCATGTCTTTTATGGATTGGGATTGTCTCTGTCAACTCACCATATATTTTTTACAAGTATTTTTTTTTTCATCAATTACTAGAAATTTCAGGCAACTCCACATGGGGTCCTGACGCCAAGGTTGAAAAACACTGCTCTAAATGCTCTGCTTGGGTCTGAATTCTTCATTAATTCAACTCCACAGGTCCGTCTTCAACCCTATTTCTGAGTAATGACACCAGAAAGGTGGTTTTGAGCGCTGGCCCTTTAAATGCACATGACCTTGCTCCCTCCAGGTTGTTGACCGTGCTGTTCTGTCCCGTTCAACCACTTGTGTTCGTTAATACAACCAACAACTGAACATTCTAGGCAATCACTCAAGGTTTGGACATATTTTCAGTTTTTACTACAACCGCTGCTTCTGACAAACAATTTTGTCATACTCTGAGAAATATTCATCGGAAGTCTTGACCTTATATGTGCAAATGTTGCTAACTTGTTACAAAATGTAACAAATTAAGAAGGGGTTAAAACAGGTTGTAGAAATCCACTCAATTTTTGCCAAAATGAATATAAAGATAGCTTTGCAGCACCTGGAGGGTTCAAATTCAAAGTTTTTGAACTATTATGGTCCAAATACACAAATAAATGAACCAAAGACTAATAAAAATGGGTTTAGCAAAACATGACCCCTTTAAATCCATGCTATGTTCTACTGTATTCCACTGGTTCTGCAACTTGATGCACTCATTCCCACTGATGATTCACTAGATTCTGGAAAAAAAATAAAGATCTTCATGCAGTTTGTTGCAAAAAGTCTGGGAAAAATGTGTATCTTATGCTGATAATACAGAAGGGAATGATCTAAACAACAGCGGATATATTCAGACAGCTTTTTATCTTATGTTTTTGGCTTTTTTTTTACAGTCACAGTTAACATGAGAGTTACTCCAAAAGTTATTTTTTTCCACTTATTTCTGGCATCTAAAAACATTACAGTTATAACGGTATCTGGGTTTTGGGGAAATCCACTAATCACATATATTTCATGTATGACGGCAGCAGGTTTATGGGAAATGGTGTTTCTTGTGGCTGCCAAAAACAAATTTAACAGTGAGATTTACGTTTCAGAAAAATAAAATCATGCTGAGAACGAATGACATAAACCTCGTGCTGTACAACGTTGGTTACGGTAATGATCTAATACTGGATTTTTTTAGTAATTTTCTGAATTGCCAATGGAAAAGAACCTGAAGCTTCAGTTTCACTTGACTGACATTACAGTAATTGGTGTGGTAGTTGCCGGATCACATCAACTTACTTGAAGCATAAATGGCCAAATCATGAAAAGAAAACTGAACTTATATTTAACAGGAACGGTCCTGGAGGTCTACCTACCTGCGTGCATTGCTACGAATACACATTTTCCCAATAATTCCTCTTTGGTGGGAAGCATCACTGCTGCAGCAGCAGAGCAAACAAGCAAAACGTGACACTTCAATGACGGTTAAATATTTAATCAGTACCAGTTATTTTCTGCCAGGTTATGCCTCCATCTGGGTTGCAGCCGAGTGTGAGTGCACGGGTGTGTGTGTGTGTGTGTGTGTCTCTTCTGTGACCTCAAAACTCAGGATTAGAAGAAAGAAGTGTCTGCATTCCTCTCTGTTTCTCACTTACACTTAGTTCCTACGCATGAACTGGCATCATTACTATGACGCTGCTATATGCAAAGGCCATATGTTGGTATGGTTAGTGAACGCCAACATACCAGTGATAATGATTATAGCAATAATTATGTGTGTGGAAGGGAGCTCGGAGGAGGGGGAGTTCAATGTATGAGTCACTGTGTGGCATATACAGGGCATAGGTGCAATCCAAAAATCAGTTTCGCCATATTCGACTGATGTATGTAATATAAAAAATGTGGGTATATGGAGAATATGGGATCATTTAGAGGGTGTCGGAGTCATTTTGGCATGTTTCGTTTTGAGTATGTGCATATTACCGATCTAGATTTTTTTTCTTTAACTATAGAATAATACTTATTTATGGCAGGGCAACAGTGTTTCTTTGACTTTAGGACGAATTAAAGTAAAAAAAAAAAGGCACTTACCTACGAAAAGAAGCCAATCAGAGAGAGAACAAGTCACATGGAAACACAAAAAGGAAAAGAGACAATATTAGGAACATTACTAAGCAACATATGGCTTGTATTTCCACATTCAGTCTGTCTGAAACCATATAATGATCTTTATATGAATAAGGACTTATTTCACAGCACCGCAAGATGACCGTAAATCCAAAGTCACATTATTCTCCACCGCAGTAATTATGTGAATAGCATGCATGTCAACAGTTATGTGCATGTCTTGTTTGAGTGTATGGGTGTGTGTGTGTAAGGGGTGTAGAGTCAGTCATTTCTAATACCACCCAGCAACACAAAAAAACCTTGTTAAATTCAAGTCGGGAACAGACGTTCTCTCCACGCGACCGCAACCCCCCCTTCTTCTCCTACCCTCCCCTCCCTCTCTCCTTACTGTGGTGTAAACACAGATTGTTAGGTTAGGGGTTAAAAGTGTTGTGCTTAGATTCTCTCAGCACTAATCTGATTTCTCCTCTCTTTGCGCATCTATATTTATTTGGTTTTGTCAACACTCACGTCTCCCTCTCTCTCCCTCTCTCTCCCTCTCTCTCCCTCTCTCTCTCTCTCTCCTCTGCCAGTGTATTGATCGTTGCTAATGGATTGGCTCTGATTCCGGAGACGTCTAACATGCTTTCCTATCCTCTTATTTTCACCCGGGGAAATCAATGAGGAAAGGCCTGCAAATTTAGACAGGATCAGGTTTTAAGGAATCTACAGTGAGACACAGCCCACCGGAGTGTGAGGACAGGGAGTGTGTTTGTGTGTGGGAGTGTGTGTGACAGGTGGCGGATGGTATTAAGATACAGTATGAGGCTTTATGCTACAGATGCATATATTTGAAGTGACTTTTTGGTAATCTTAGCCCTGTAGTCGGTCAACACAGTAAGAGAGAGTGTCATTAACAGAAGCATAGAGAAATAATCCTATCTTTACTTGAACAGAATGATGCTTATTTTTACTTTTATATGACAAAAAACTAAATAAATAACACATTTGTCACCATTTTAAGTCAGAAAGTGTAACTGGCCACAATGGATGTAACTGAAGTAAAGTTAATTATTAAAAACATCTATAATGTGATAATATAGTTTATACAAAATGTGACTTTATGCTACACAGTAAAAGAGATTGTCATTAATATTAGCACAGATAAATAATCCAGTCTTTACTTTTGAGAAAGTAGTTAGTAGTGTTATTTTGGTTTTATTTCATCAATTACAAGTGAAAATTTGAACAGAATGATGCTTTTTTTTTTTTTTACTTTTATATGACAAAAAAACTAAATAAATAACACATTTGTCACCATTTTAAGTCAGAATGTGTAACTGGCCACAATGGATGTAACTGAAGCAAAGTTAATTATTAAAAACATCTATAATGTGATACAATAGTTTAAAGATACAATATGTGACTTTATGCTACACAGTAAAAGAGATTGTCATTAATATAAGCACAGATAAATAATCCTGTCTTTACTTTTGAGAAAGTAGTTAGTAGTGTTATTTTGGTTTTATTTCATCAATTACAAGTGAACATTTGAACAGAATGATGCTTTTTTTTTTTTTTTTACTTTTATATGACAAAAAAACTAAATAAATAACACATTTGTCACCATTTTAAGTCAGAATGTGTAACTGGCCACAATGGATGTAACTGAAGCAAAGTTAATTATTAAAAACATCTATAATGTGATACAATAGTTTAAAGATATAATATGTGACTTTATGCTACACAGTAAAAGAGATTGTCATTAATATAAGCACAGATAAATAATCCTGTCTTTACTTTTGAGAAAGTAGTTAGTAGTGTTATTTTGGTTTTATTTCATCAATTACAAGTGAAAATTTGAACAGAATGATGCTTTTTTTTTTTTTTTACTTTTATATGACAAAAAAACTAAATAAATAACACATTTGTCACCATTTTAAGTCAGAATGTGTAACTGGCCACAATGGATGTAACTGAAGCAAAGTTAATTATTAAAAACATCTATAATGTGATACAATAGTTTAAAGATACAATATGTGACTTTATGCTACACAGTAAAAGAGATTGTCATTAATATAAGCACAGATAAATAATCCTGTCTTTACTTTTTAGAAAGTAGTTAGTAGTGTTATTTTGGTTTTATTTCATCAATTACAAGTGAACATTTGAACAGAATGATGCTTTTTTTTACTTTTATATGACAAAAAAACTAAATAAATAACACATTTGTCACCATTTTAAGTCAGAATGTGTAACTGCTGTCAATGGATGTAACTGAAGTAAAGTTAATTGTAGTAGGGATACAAAATAAAATGCTCAACAAGGGAAAATGGTGCAAAAACACCTATAATGTGATACAATAGTTTAAAGATACAATATGCAACTTTATGCTACACAGTAAAAGAGATTGTCATTAATATAATCACATATAAACTATCCCATCTTTACTTTTGAGAAAGTAGGAAGTAGTGTTATTTTGGTTTTACTTCATCAATTACAAGAGAAAATTTGAACAGAATGATGTTTTTTTTTTTTAACTTTTATGTGACAAAAACAAAATAAATAACACATCTGTCATCATTTTAAGTCAGAACGTGTAACTGGCCTCAATGGATGTAACTGAAGTGAAGTAAATTATAGCAGGAATGCAAAATAAAATGCTCAATAAGTTAAAACTGTGCAAAAACATGTATATTGTGACATAATACAGTTTAAAAATACAGTATGTAGCTTTATGCTACAGATACATATCTTTACTTTAGAGAAAGTAAGAAGTAGTTTTATTTTGGTTTTATTTCATCACTTACAAGTGAAAATTTGAACAGAATGATGCTTTTTTTTTTTTAACTTTTATGTGACAAAAAACAAAATAAATAACACATTTGTCATCATTTTAAGTCACAACATGTAACTGGCCTCAATGGAAGGAGTTGAAGCAGAGTTAATTATAGTAGGAATGCAAAATAAAATGCTCAGTAAGGAAAAAGGGTGCAAAAACATATATATTGTGATAAAATACAGTTTAGAGATACAATATATGGATTTATGCTACAGATGCATATATTTGAAGTGACTTTTTGGTAATCTTAGCCCTGCAGTTGGTCAACACAGTAAGAGAGAGTGTCATTAATATAAGCACAGATAAATAATCCTGTCGTTACTTTTGAGAAAGTAGGAATCAGTGTTATTTTGGTTTTATTTCATCAAATTTGAACAGAATGATGCTTCAAATGATGCTTTAAGTTTTATGTGGCCAAAAAAACAAAACAAAAACAAAAAACAAAACACATTTGTCATAATTTTTTTTCAAATTATGCTGTTATTTTTATTTTTATTTTTTTTAACGTGACAAAAAACAAAATAAAGTTTTCATGGGTTAAAATCACGACTAGGAATTATAACAGAACGCAAGCATTCCTCAAATATTGTCAAGTGAAGACGTTTTAACCTTTTACGGGACCAAAAAGCGCTTCTCAACCCTTGAAATCATCGTAAATTGTCATCAATACATAAAATTAGTGTCTGGACATGGCATCGTACAATACAATACAATGGATTTACTATCACATCTCACTGAAAGCACAATTACATCCTAATTAACTTTGGTCCAAGAGTTAAATGCACAGATTAGATGTGCAGATAAGCACATGTGAGGGCCTGGTATTAAATCTAAAAAGGTCTCCGAGTGATATTTCTGACTTCGTATCGACTCGACAGCCCCGCATGTCCACGTGCTTTGAAACTATGAATAGAAAGTTTGACATTGATCGATGAATAGATCATCATCACTGATACGGCATACAGTATCTCTCCTTCCCTCTTGGTTCTAGTTTGACAACAAAAGGGATAACGGGAGAGTGTAACGTTGTTCTGTTCATTTTGACCTTCATGTGTGGCGAAATTTGCTGATGCGACTGCGCGAATAAACACTCAGAGGCATGAACGTGAACAGAGACAGAGGTCCCCGCTGCTGCTCAAACACAGGATGGAGCTGTGTTAAATCTGAGAAGGCGATCAATGACCAATGAGGAGTGTGACTGTGTGTGTAGGTGTGTGTGTGTGTGTCTATGTGACATGCAGGGGGCAGAAGGACCCAGCAGGTTTGAAACTCTATCCCGGGGCCAGATCATTTATAAATGGGGGAATATTGATGACTTCAGTGTGTGTTTGTGCATGTGCAAAGAAGGGATTGAGCTCCTGTGTGTGTCTTCTGTGTTTGTTTGTGTGTGTGTGTGTGTGTGTGTGTGTGTAGGTGGGAAGATATCAATGTGCTCCCTGCCTCTTCACACAGCAGAGCAAATTGGAGAAGTTGTCAGGAGTCACAACATGAGGGGCCAGCCAGGGGACGAAGAGAGCTGCAGGCAGGATGGCACTGAGCGGAGGGCTGGATGTGAGGAGGGCCCCGCGGCATGCTGGGATACCAATGGCAGAAAAGAGATTTCTACTGTAGTTTTATGTTTGTTGAAGACAAGTGAAAAACCTGCCAGTAGAAGTAGAATTCTGAAGAGTATTTGTCGCCAAATGGATAAAAAATCAAATGTATCCTGACTCCGTTTTGGCATGAATCAGAAGTAATACAAGTAAAATGAACTTGGATTATTGTACAGAAGAATGTGAAGTATGAATGATATGATGTTTACAGTCACTAGTTTGCATCTGAACCCATAAGGAGCCATGGGTGTGACTTTTGTGGCAATTCCCAAATGTATTTTTCTCTCTATTTAACCTTTTCTAAGTGATTTATTGCCATTTATTAACTCCGCCAAGGAGGTTATGTGTTTGTCGGCGTTGGTTTGTTTGTCTGTCTGTTTGTGTGCAAGATGACTCAAAAAGTTATGGATGGATTTGGATGAAAATTTCAGGAAATGTTGATACTGGCACAAGGAACATATGATTACATTTTGGTGGTGATCGGGGGTGGGGAGGGGGGCACGGGGGCCCACTGATCTGCCTTGGCGGAGGTCTGCGCTCTCTTTTCTAGAAAAGCACTCGTAGAGCTCTGACCTCCGCCAAGGCAGATCAGTGGGCCCCTGTGCCCCCCCGACCCCCGATCACCACCAAAATTTAATCATTTGTTCCTTGTGCCAGTATCAACATTTCCTGAAATTTTCATCCAAATCTGGGGCACTGATCTGCCTTGGCAGACTTCTGCGCTCTCCGAGTGCTTTTCTAGTTATAATATTGTCCTCCGAATTTAGCATTTTTTCCAATGAAAATCATCTATTTTCCTATTTTTAATTTACTTTAATCATGTAGATGTTCATTAAAGCTCAGAGTAAATTCAAATCTTATTCTATCAAAACAGAAAAAATTTAAGAAAAGGTGACCTTTTTCAGTAAACTCTATCATTAACTGAACATAAACCAAGTGTGTCCATCCACTGTCTTTGATTCAACTCCATGGGTTTTACTGGTGAATCAGTGTTGTAGAAGATGACAGTGTTTCCAAGGTAACTACAGAGCCTCTGAACATCCAAAAGGGTCATATCTGATGATCATGAAAAGATGAGTAACTGTATTTTACACCAATTATTCACATGCACTGATAGAATTAGTGGATCAACAGTTTAGATCAGTAGATGCTTTTGGTTAATGGTGAACGTTTGGGTCTTTATGGGTTAAAGGAGCTTTCCACTAATGCAGAGGTGTCAAACTCATTTATGGACTGTACTTATACAGCGTTTTTCTACACTTTCATGGTGCCCGAATAGCTTTACAAAGCTTCACATTCACCCATTTCACACACACAGTCATACACCATGTCTATTTTAAGATTTCTTAAGCAATTTATTACCATTTATTCTAATATTATCCTCTGTATTTTGCTTTTTTCAGTAAAATCAATTATTTTATTATATTTAATTCACTGATCATGTAGATAATAAAATGCTCAAATTAAAGTTCTATTGAAAACAGAGAAAACTGAAGAAAAAGAGTCTTTTTCAGCAAAATCTCTCATTAACTGAACATAAACCAAGTGTCTCCATTCACTGTAATTGATCCAACTCCATGAGTTTTACTGATGAATCAATGTTGTAGAAAATGACAGTGTTTCCATGGTAACTACAGAGCCTCTGAACGTCCAAATGGGTCATATCTGATAACCATGATCTGTATGGACTGATACTTCAAGACCTGGAACTATTTTTGTGGTGACATCTGAAAGAATTTTTCTCTACATTTAACCTTTATTAAGTGATGTATCACCATTTTCAACAAAATTCAGATATTTTCCTATATTCAATTTACTCACCATATAGATGTTGTTCATGTAGATGAATAAATTCAAAGGTCATTATATCAGAACAGTGAAAACTGAAGAAAAAGTTATTTTTGGGGCACAATCTAGCATTAACCCTTTCATGCATAGTGGTCACTACAGTGGACAGTTACTCTACAGCTTTACTCTTGTATATTCATGGGTTTTGTTGTTTTAGTTCCATATCAACCAACACAGTGGACGCTTATGCATCATCTCATAAACTGCAATTCATACCATTATTGTAACTTTGCTGTTCTTGATTGGTTCTTGAGTGGAAATCAATTGTTAATATTTATTTTTTTGCATATTATCTCCATGAAGTGAGTAATAACTAGTATTAGAACATGTTAAAATGTGAGAAAACATCAGATTAGCTGCATTAAACATGGTTTCATTTCACTGTTTTCATATCACTTTATGATATTGGGTTTTAAATACATGTTTCTTTGCTTCATGAATAAAATTCATGGTGTAGCTGAGTGGACATTTTTGTAACTCCATGAAAAACAGGTTGATTTAAAAAAAAAAAAAAATTCAATCACGTTTTTTTTTTCATGCCTAAAGAGGAATAAAAACACTCAGGAAAAAAAAAATCTTAATTAAGGTTCTCATAATTCATGCATGAAAGGGTTAAGTAAATGTAAAACCCAGTGTGTCTATTCACTGTCATTGATCCAACTCCATGGGTTTTACTGGTGAATCAATGCTGTAGAAGATGACAGTGTTTCCATGGTAACTACGGAGCCTGTGAATATCCAAATGGGTCATATCTGATGACCATGAAAAGATGACGAACTGTATTTACACCAATTATTTACATGTATTGATAGGATTGATGGACCAACAGGTGTTGAATAGTTTACATCAGTAGATGGTTTTGGTCGTTTGGGTCTTTATGGGTTAAACAAATCACTGGTGAGTGAAACAATCATGCAGCCTCTGAACAAACTGAACTGTCATCTGCATTGATGGTGGATAAGTACAGGTTGAACACTGGAATACACCATGTCACAACTGGCAGGTATCATGTTTTAAGGCAATGATGATGGGTGCTTTTAGTAGAAGAGGTGGCTGGATTAATGGAGAAGACTGAGGATGGAGGAGGCGTTTCTCTACCCAAACTCCTCCCTCCCTCTCCTGAGAGCTGCTTTCACCCCCCACCCTCGCTCCTCCAACCCCCCCTCACCCCAGCCTTCCCCTTTACCCCCTACACTTTCACTCTCCCACACACAGCAACAAGAGTGGCTGCTGCTTTGTCCTCTTACACAAACATTCCCACAGAAAAGGGGCAGAAAACCATTTACCCCCTTTTACTTACCCCCCCCCCCACACACACACACACATACACACACACACACCCATTCCCACCTCCAGCCCCTTGCCTTGCCTTGCCCCCCCCACCCCTACACCCCACCTCAGAGGTTGTATTGGGGCAGAAAAGGGTATCCCGCCTCACTTTATCCCTCCTTGCCTCCTTCCTATTTTTCAACCCCCCAATTTCACACAACCCCACACGCACACACACACAATGATAGGAACATACACGCACATACAAACTCAACCTACCCGGTCAACAGCTGTACATGAGGTGACAAATTGGGGTCTTTGTCTGCTTAAAGGGGGTGGGGAACCCCTACTTTGCACACACATCAACACACACAAACATTAAGCCATCCTCCACTATTGTAGGCGAGTTCCATTGCACACCAGACAATGCACATTGCCCCCGATGTTTAAGAGGAGAAATATGGTGCTGCCTTTGTGGGAGGTAGAGAGGTTCAGTTCATTGAAGGAGTGATATAGAGACAGAGAGATTAAGAGGGAGAAAGACAGAGTGCATAAGATAGAAAAAGAGGGGGAAGTAGATGGACTGAACATCCATGTGGAAAGGATGGGAGTAAAGAAAGAGCAATAAAAGAAAAAAAAAAGTAACATTTGCAAGTATCTCATCGTTAAACTCATCATACACGGGTCCAATAGTTAAATAAGTGAATTAAGTACATGTGGGGTTAAGGCGTGGGTAGGAACAGGAATTTTCCTCTTACACTGTTACTGTGGCAGGTTTGGTTACAAATGAGTCTCGACAAACCTCGTTAAGACACTCCGAACAGACCCCGAGTCTCACCGCACTGATTATTACAGCGCTGGATTCTCACCAAACCACACACACAATAATAACACTGCTGATATTATTGGCAATTCCACTGATTTCGGTACAATCGCTGGTGAAGCTAGTATTAGACCTCTTAGATACTTGAGTTTAACAGGTATTGGCTCAAAAACAGCCTTCAAAGTCTTACAAAAACTGAAGAATATATGTGTTTATACAACCCAGAAAGACTCAGTGCTACTTTTGTGGCAGTTTCCAATTTATTTTTTCTCTCTCTTCTCTCTCTAGCATTACTTTAGTAGCACATGTATTAATATTTTAGTCTGAAGCCCTTGCACAGTCCACTTTTTGTTAATACTGTGATATCTGTATTTATTTTATTTTTCCTATGCAGTCCCTTTTGCACTAAGTGTTTTGTTGCTAAATTGAACTGAGCTGCTAAACTGATTTTCATGCTTCCTGTGACAGTGACAATAAAGATCTATTCTATTCTATTCTATTCTATTCTATTCTATTCTATTCTATTCTATTCTATTCTATTCTATTCTATTTTTTCTCTCTATTTAAGCTTTCTTAAATGATTTATGACCATTTATCAGAATATTATCCTCTCTGTTTTGCATTTTTTCAGTGAAAAATAGGTATTTTCTGATATTCAATTCACTGATCATGTACTTTAATCATCATATTGGGATTACATTTGAGGGTTATTATACTAAAAAGAGAGAAAACTGACTTTTTCACTAAAATATATTATTAACTGAACTTAAACTAAGCATCTCCATCCACTGTCATTGATCCAACTCCATGAGTTTTACTGGTGAATCAGTGTTGTAGAAGATGACAGTGTTTCCACGTTCGCTATTGAGCCTTTGAACATCCAAATGGGTCATATCTGATGACCATGAAAAGACCATGAAATGAAATTATTTACATGTATTGATTGGATTAGTAGCTTTAAGGTTATTAAACATTTCAGATCAGTAGATGCTGCTCTTGGTCACTGGTGTATATTTGGGTCTTTATGGGTTAATCCATTGGTGAAACAACATCCTCATTATTTATTGTAACAAGACCGTTTGGATGTGTTGTAGGGAAAATGACATGATGACATTCTCTAGAACCCCTTAACCCCAAAGCGCACACACATACACATACACACACACACACACACACACACACACACACACACGCATATACACATGCATATACATGCCCAGCGGTGGTGGGCTGACCCTCGGGGTGAAAGAGCTAAGCGTTTGACAGACTCCACCTCTTAACTTGTTAACTTGCTAATTAGACCTCACAGTCACTTCATGGGACCGGACAATAGACTGCTGGCTGAGCGATGAGCAGGCTGTGACGCACACACACATGCACACACACAAACACACACACAAACCCTAAAAGCTAACAACCCCCCATACACACTCCACCGATGTGACCACCTGCCCCCTCTTGCTCTCCAAAGGACAGTGTGTGTTTGCCTTTGTGTGTGCATGTGTGTGTATGTGCTGGGTGACTTGGGGACCAGTTGTTATGTGTGGGGTCTTGTTGCCACGGGAACCAGGGGGAAAGGGGCAGAACTGATATATAGGGTAAAGGATGTTTTCCCCCTCTCTTTACTCCTATATGTCTCTCTCTCAACCCCCTTTATATACACAAGTAAAGCCACCAGTAAAGAAATAGAGGCAGGGATAATACGTGTATGTGTGTGTGTGTGTGTGTGTGTGTGTGTGTGTGTGTGTGTGTGTGTGTGTGTGTGTGTGGTGTTTGCCCAGTGGTCTCCAGATCGGGGCTAAACGGGGTTAAACATCTATCCATGTTAGAGTCCCGTTCTCTGAGTTCTGTCATTAGCCCGCAGCTTAGAGAGCTATTACTGACACAGCTGCCGCTACTTGCTGGGTAAACACACACACTCACACACACACACACACACACACACACACACACACACACACATAGACTCAGTGGTATAGCAAGCTGCCCAAAGGGATTGTGTGTACTGTCTGTTTGTGGAACAAGGTTGCCAGAAATCACAAAACAGTGAACGTCCAACTGGCACCCAATTGCTGCTTTTGTTCATGTGTGTATGGGTATGTGTGAATAAGTCCATGTACAGGATGTAAAGCATCAACCCTTTGATGTGATACTGTGTAAAGTGGTCGTTTATTGTGTCCTGGATTAGCCTCAATATACAGATGAGACCACTGGTTAATGGACTTAAGACAAATCTACTTTTTCTTGTTTCATGTTTTTTTTATAGTCACTTAAATGTTCTGAAATGTTTCCCTTTAATAGTACATGCACTATCTATGTATAATTAGTCGCTTTTCCACTGGACATCTGTGCAAAACTTTACAGATATTTACTAAATATTGAAAAAAACACAAGTGTGTAAAGTTGTTTTTTCCATTAATCACAAATACGATTATTTGTTTATTTATTTTCGCAAGATGACAGGAGAAGTCATTCCATAAACATGGCCATGAACGTAAATATCGTGTTGATTTACAGATATATTTATTATTATTATATATTACCCCTCTATCCTGTCCTAAATTAAAAAATGATTCAGTTTCCTGGTGTGTCCACACATGCCGCACCATGTTTCTTTTAAAACTCTTCTTTGCTTGTTGCAGCATCCATCAACATCTGTTATTTTTTTATTCACGTGACTCTAGTTGTGGAAAAAGGTCTTTCCATTGCAGTTTTGCGGGATATACCATTTGCGCTACGCCCGAAAAACCACCTCTTGCCAGTGCAAAAACTTTTAATTGAAAAACGAGAGTTTTGATAAAATTGTCATTTTTCCATTAGGGACATTTTTATGCACAAGTTATGTTTGTGCAATTTCAGGGTCAATGGAAAAGCAACTATTGAGTGCTGACTGACAAAAACAAGGACTTCATATTTGCTACCTTGGACACTCTAATATTCAAACAATCAACAGTATATGTTTCAAAGTAAAGTTGTTGCAATGCATTTAGTAGACCTGAAAACTGCACAACAACCAAGAACTCCAAACAGTTTGCTCAACTATGCATCTACACCAGGGCTGTCAGACTCATTTGTTCCAAGGGCCGCATTCAGCCAAACTGGATCTCCAGTGGGCTGGACCAGTAAAGTAATCAGATCATAACCTATAATTACTTTTTCTCTTTGTTTTAGTTAAATAAAAACATTAAATTATGAACTACTCCCCCCTTCTCCCCCTCTCCCCCAGTCTCTATCACTCTCTCTTTCTGTCTTTCTTTACCCTCTCTCTTTAACCCCAACTGGTCAAGGCAGACGGCCATCCTTCAGGAGTCTGGGTCTGCTTGAGGTTTCTGCTGTTAAAGGGAAGTTTTTCCTCGCCACTGTCACCAGTCACAAGTGTTTGCTCCTGGAGGATTCTGTTGGGTTTTTGTAAATTGGCTTAAAGTCTGGTTTTGACCAACTCTATATATAAAGTGTCATGAGATAACTTTTTTGTTGCGATCTGGCGCTATATAAATAAAATTTGATTGATTGAGTGATTTAATTGGTTTTCCCCTGTAAGTTGCTTTGGAAAAAAAACGTCTGCCAAATGCATAAACATAAACATAAACATAAACATAAAATATTTACATTTACAAACCATCCTTTCACTAAAAAACATGAGAATAACCTGGAAAAACTGAAATTTTGTAAGCAAATAAAGTGCAGTTTTAACAATATTATGCCTCAACTTATCATTTGTGCAAGTGCATTACACACAATGTTACCCAAACATTTGGTAACAGGTATAATATTGCCAAAAATTTGGAGTTTGGAACTAAAATAAGAGCAATTTCTCATTCAATCAATATCTCATTTCCCCAGATCATTGTTCTTCTTGGTAGTTCTTCGAGGTTCAACTGAACTAGTTTTGGTTCAAAAGAGCAAAACTAGTCCAGTTGAATCTAGGAAAATGGAGTTGTTACTATTTATAGGTTATATTGCTATTTTTATTTATTTATTTATTTTTTTTTTTTTTACTTTAGATCATATTGATCTGAATGTGGAACCTAAACTAAAATGACATCCTTGATTGTTAATATCTTTAGTGTAATTTTTGCACTTCGCAAATTCATCCCACGGGCCAGATTGGACCTTTTGGCGGGCCGGTTTTGGCCCCCGGGCTGCATGTTTGACACCCCATAATCTACACACTCCTGTCTGGGAGAATTCAAAGACATTTACTGGAAATAATGAGATAAAAAGAACACATGAGAAAAAATAAAAAGCAACAAGCTGCCCCGTAGAGTCAGCCTCACATAAGGTGTTTGTAGCTCCCTTTGGCCTCGTGGCATCTGGGAGCGCCGTGGGAAGTCTGTGTGTTAAATAAATGACTGGGGAGTTTAGCCCATGTGCTAACCATGTTAGAATAACATGAGCAGCGCAGGCCCAGCCAGGCAGCACTCAAGCCTAACAGAGGGCTCTTCCGCTGGGTCGCCTCCCCTGGGTGAAGCCCCGGCTCCGCCTGGGGCCTTGTATATTTTTCCCTGGCAGCCTTTGTGTTTTTCCTCAGCTGAGACCAGTCAGATCAAAGAGTGCCTTAACCTTGCGTCCCCCCCTGTCCCTCCACCCAGATCTACCCTGGCTGCTTTAGAGCCACCAAGGTTGAGAGAAAAAGAATGGGTGCCAAGGAAGGTGTAAAGTGTTTGTCTACTCATCTGAAACAACTGGTTGAACGTCTGTGGGAGTTTTATGACAACAGAGGAGAGGAGGGAAAAAGAAACAGAAAGACAGGACAAGAATGGAATGAGGAAAAACAGGTCAATGCCGTCATTTTCACAAGTTCAGTCAGTTGTGATACCTCTGGAACTCCGAACAATAATCCTGCAAAAGCTTCATTCTTTGTGGAGCTCTGGTGTTTACTAAAACGCTGCCTACACATTATTTCACACAGCATTTTAACTTCATTTAGTGGACAAAAATATTGCTCGCTGTGAGGATTAAAGTTGCCTTAAATGATGCAATGTGTGTAATGTGCACTTGTGAGTACACTTGCAAGGTTATGTGTGTCCTCATTTGTCCTCCCGCTGAGCTCTCATTGCAGACAGTAGCCTATTTTCAGCTTACAGGGCCGTTTATCAAAGCCATGGAAGGTCTGCTCGCTTGTTACACACTCTCTTATATGTATGTGTGTGTGTGTGCACATATGTGTGTATGTACACGTGTGACTGCCAACCTAACAAGGCACAGGGCATTGTTACAGGGACTCACTCCAACCACACCATGAGCAAGCCATTACACCAATAAGCCGGCATCATTTCCAAAGAATCCAATTAAATTTCGGTCTTACAGGGCTGCACTCTGAAAACACAGATTTTCTCCATTGAGAATGTGCAAACACACACACACACACATACATACACACACACACACACACACACACACACAGACACACACTCCAAATATCTCAAACACAAGTGGGGTTGTCTTGCCCTCTGTTTCCCTTGCATTGTATGCGTGTGTGTGTGTTTAAGCAGTAGCAGAATAAACCACTGATCCGATTGTCCACGTACATGATATCTCTGTATTTAGACTCTCTCTCTCTTTCTTTCTGCATCTGTCAGTCGGTGTCGATCATCCCTTTCTTCCTCTTTGTCTGTCTCTTCAGAACTACTCCATATCTGTTTCTCTTTTCCCTTTTGCACCTTCTTCCCTTCACCAGCTTGTCTACCCCTCTTCTATCCCTCCCTTCTTTCCTCTCCACCGATTCTGGCTGGCATCTGTTAAGCCGCTAAAGAGAAAGTGTGTATGCATGCATATGTGTGTGTGTTGGTCTTGCTGGGTTGGATTTGAACAAGCCCATGCCTGTTCTGCCCCGGTGGCCTATGAAATGAGAAAGGCAGCCACTGTGCTGCAGACCTCCACTGATAAATCTACCAGGGTTACCCCTCCATGAGTGCATCTGCATGGGTGTGTGTGTGTGTGTGTCGAATGCATGTGTTTGCATATATGTAGGCGTGCATGCATGTAATGTGCGTGCGAGTACTGATCATCTGTGTTTGCGTCTTCAGCTCCGTGACGCCAGAATACAGATTTGGAGAGATTTGATTTCACACACTCCAAAGCCAAATGTGTGTTTGTGCATGTGTGTGCATATGTGTGTGTGTGTGGTATAATCTCCCATCATCGCCTTAAATGCGTGACATTAAAACACCACTGAGTCGATTCTTCTTCAGACATTTGGCTTTTTTTTTTTTTTTTTTTTTTTTTTCTTCTTGTCGTTTGTCTCATTTTTATCCATGTGCGCATATTCGTCTCAGGAGAATTAGAGGTCATGTTACCAATCTATGGAGCACTCAAAGACACGGGAGAGGGAGAGGGAGAGGTAGAGCGAGCTAGACTGAGAATGAGAGAGAGAGGGGTATAGCGAGAGCACTCAAAGCCTGGGGTTACCTTGCTTATGACAGTGAGGTCAGATATTGAAGAGGTGAAGTCAATACAACACACCATTTAGCAGCCATATTCATCTGGAGACAGTTCTTTCTGAAGGAAGGAAGACACGGCGCTGCGTTCTGAGCGTGTGCAGAGAAATATGATGACTATGTTGGTTTGGGGCCATTACATAGACCTACAGTAAAGTTTATGGATTTAGGGTAGAGTTTATCATTTTATACTGTGAGTGAATGAATTTTGCACCAATTTGACAGTGGAGATATGCATTAGATGAAGTTTAAGTGTTCTAACATAGATAATGACTTGTAGAATTCAATATTGATCATATCTATCAGGAAAAAGCCAATAACAAATTAGTCACCAATAACCGAAAAAGGTTGACATCGGTGACTGTTGTTCCTAATATATGATGAGATACCTGTTGAACAAAGAAATACCGACATTAATAACATCGTAAATCTGCAATTAACCCTTTATCCGGCAAGTGACTATTTTTGGTAATTTCCATACACATTACAAGACAGTGAAGGCAACAGTTACATACTCAAAATTCTAAATTTTTGGGGTTTTTTTTATTGTTATTGGAGGACATGAAACTTTGTTACTTCTGTGCAATTTATCAAAATGTTTCATTGTTACGTAGAAAATCAATCAGTGAAGTTACCATATTTGGTTCCTTACTTGTAAATGGCAAAAAATAAAGAAAGAAAGAAATCCAAGAAGTAAATGTAAAAAATACAAGAAAAACACATGTAAAGTGAAATGAACGTGTATTTTAGAACATTAGACCAATATAAGTGCCGAGCTAGACCCCTGTCCATATTTGAACATCAGTCCTTACATTAGTACCATTACTTCATGGTACCTAACAAAGCAGGTACACTCACTGTTCATGCAGAGGTGGACCTTACAGACCCTGGAGACCACATTGGACCTAAGATTCTTGACTCACTGTCCTCACTGTAACTGTTGCTGTCACTGTCTTGTAATGTATGCAGAAATTACCAAAAATAGTCACTTGCCTGATAAAGGGTTACATGTGGTCTCTAGGGTCTGTAAGTGAAGTACTCACATTTCATGTCCTCCAATAACAATAAAAACTCCAATAATTTTGATTTTTTTTTTTTTTTTTTTTTGCCATTTACGGGTAAGGAACCAAATACGGTAACTTCATTGACCTTGATTTTCTCCATGACAATAAAACATTTTGAAAAATTTTCAAAAGTAATAAAGTTTCATGTCCTCCAATAACAATAAAAACTCCAATAATTTTGATTTTTTTTTTTTTTTTTGCCATTTATGGGTAAGGAACCAAATACGGTAACTTCACTGACCTTGATTTTCTCCATGACAATAAAACATTTTGAAAAATTTTACAAAAGTAATAAAGTTTCATGTCCTCCAATAACAATAAAAACTCCAATAATTTTGATTTTTTTTTTTTTGCCATTTATGGGTAAGGAACCAAATATGGTAACTTCACTGACCTTGATTTTCTCCATGACAATAAAACATTTTGAAAAATTTTGCAAAAGTAATAAAATTTCATGTCCTCCAATAACAATAAAAACTCCAATAATTCTGATTTTTTTTTTTTTTTTGCCATTTATGGGTAAGGAACCAAATATGGTAACTTCACTGACCTTGATTTTCTCCATGACAATAAAACATTTTGACAAATTTTGCAAAAGTAATAAACTTTCATGTCTTCCAATAACAATAAAAGCTCCAATAATTTTGATTTTTTTTTTTTTTTTTGCCATTTATGGGTAAGGAACCAAATATGGTAACTTCACTGACCTTGATTTTCTCCATGACAATAAAACATTTTGAAGAATTTTGCAAAAGTAATAAAGTTTCATGTCCTCCAATAACAATAACAACTCCAATAATTTTGATTTTTTTTTTTTTTTTTTTTTGCCCATTTATGGCTAAGGAACCAAATACGGTAACTTCATTGACCTTGATTTTCTCCATGACAATAAAAAATTTTGAAAAAATTTTTCAAAAGTAATAAAGTTTCATGTCCTCCAGTAACAATAAAAACTCCAATAATTTTGATTTTTTTAATTTATTTTTTTGCCATTTATGGGTAAGGAACCAAATACGGTAACTTCATTGACCTTGATTTTCTCCATGACAATAAAACATTTTGAAAAATTTTGCAAAAGTAATAAAGTTTCATGTCCTCCAATAACAATAAAAACTCCAATAATTTTTACTTTTTTTTGTTTTGTTTTGTTTTTTTTGCCATTTATGGGTAAAGAACCAAAAATGGCAACTTCACTGACCTTGATTTTCTCCATGACAAAATTTCACAAAAGTAATAAAGTTTTGTTATGTCCTCCAATAGCACACTCAGGTACAAATTTTGAATTTCAGAGTATTTCTATGCATGTCCTATAAAGGGTTAAACATCAAACGGTCAAATCTGATTCTGGAGGATGAACTGCATCCACGGACCGGTGACACATATGAGACCTCCTGCCAGGACTCATTCATTGTTTCACGTGTAAGCATGGCTTTCTCAACTCATGTGATCTTTATCGTGACAGCTGTTTGCTTTATCATCGCTGTTATTAGCCTTTATCAACATCCAGTAGTTCTCATTGGAACTCCGCCCATAACCTGAGCTGAACTCTGATTAGCCAGATAAAACACCTGTGGGCGTGGCACCAGGGCCCTGAAGTCAAACATTTCCATGATTATTTTTAAAGACACAATATCCATGTAGGTTGTGTTTGTGTTGAGGGTAATGTTCAGAATTTATGTTTTGTTCTTTCCTGCAGGTCTTTTTTTCTGTTTTATGATGTGGCGTGTTATTGCAGTTACAATACCTAAAAAAGTATAACATGTATAAATGTAAGTATTTTTCATTTTTGCGTTGTATATTTCAAATCAGGTCTTGAATTGTGTGGCTGTTGCAGTGTTTTAACCCATAGTGTTACTTTCATGGCAGTTCCAAATGAATTTTTCTCTATTTTTAACCTTTCTTAAGTGATTTATCATTCTTTATTGTAATATTATCCTCTCTATTTTGCATTTCTAATTGAAAAATCATGTATTTTCCTATATTTATGCTGTGTTCCAGGCAGGTTTTTGAGCCCGTAAGTCATGACTTCAAACCACGACTCACGACTTTGTTACGTTCCAGGCAAGTCACGGGTTTGACGGCCATTCCAGTTTATTTTCACTGGTAGAAGGTTGGAAAATCACAGGTTACGGGTTGCCTGGAATGCAGCATTACTTACTGATTATGTTGATGTTCATTAAAGCTCAGATGAAAGTTGGGGGTAATTGTATCAAAAACAGAGAAAACTGAAGAAAATGTGACTTTTTGTGCAAAATATATCATTAACTGAAGGTCCATAAAAAGATGACAAACTGCATTTTACACCAATTCTTTACATGTATTGATAGGATTAGTGGATCAATGGTTATTTAACATTTTATATCAGTAAATTATTTTGGTCTGTTTTCCATTGTGCTATGTTTGTGGCAGTTCCAAATGAATTTTTCCTCTATTTTTAATCTTTCTTAAGTGATTTATCACTCTTTACCATAATATTATCCTTTGTATTTTGCATTTTTAAGTGAAAAATCACATATTTTCCTACATTTACTTTACTGATCATGTTGATGTTCATTTAAAGCTCAGATTAAAGTTGGGGGTTATTGTATGAAAAACAGAGAAAACTGAAGAAAATGTGACTTTTTGAGCAAAATTTATCATTAACTTAACATAAATCAAGTGTCTCCATCCACTATTATTTGTCAAACTCCATGGGCTTTACTGGTAAATCAACGTTGCAGTCCACTACGGAGCCTCTGAACGTCCATAAAAAGATGACAAACTGCGTTTTACATCAATTCTTTACATGTATTGATATAATTAGTGGATCAATCGTTATTTAACATTTTATATCAACAAATGATTTTGGTCTGTTTTCCATTGTGCTATATTTGTAGCAGTTCCAAATGAATTTTTCTCTATTTTTAATCTTTCCTAAGTGATTTATCACTCTTTACCGTAATATTATCCTTTGTATTTTGCATTTTTAAGTGAAAAATCACATATTTTCCTACATTTACTTTACTGATCATGTCGATGTTCATTTAAAGCTCAGATTAAAGTTGGGGATTATTGTATCAAAAACAGAGAAAACTGCTGAAAAAGTGACTTTTTGAGCAAAATTTATCATTAACTTAACATAAATCAAGTGTCTCCATCCACTATTATTTGTCAAACTCCACGGGCTTTACTGGTAAATCAACGTTGCAGTCCACTAAGGAGCCTCTGAACGTCCATAAAAAGATGACAAACTGCATTTTACACCAATTCTTTACATGTATTGATAGAATTAGTGGATCAATGGTTATTTAACATTTTATATCAGTAAATGATTTTGGTCTGTTTTCCATTGTGCTACGTTTGTGGCAGTTCCAAGAATTTTTCTCTATTTTTAATCTTTCCTAAGTGATTTATCACTCTTTACCGTAATATTATCCTTTGTATTTTGCATTTTTAAGTGAAAAATCACATATTTTCCTACATTTACTTTACTGATCATGTCGATGTTCATTTAAAGCTCAGATTAAAGTTGGGGATTATTGTATCAAAAACAGAGAAAACTGCTGAAAAAGTGACTTTTTGAGCAAAATTTATCATTAACTTAACATAAATCAAGTGTCTCCATCCACTATTATTTGTCAAACTCCATGGGCTTTACTGGTAAATCAACGTTGCAGTCCACTAAGGAGCCTCTGAACGTCCATAAAAAGATGACAAACTGCATTTTACACCAATTCTTTACATGTATTGATAGAATTAGTGGATCAATGGTTATTTAACATTTTATATCAGTAAATGATTTTGGTCTGTTTTCCATTGGGCTACATTTTTGGCAGTTCCAAATGAAGTTTTCTCTATTTTTAATCTTTCTTAAGTGATTTATTACTCTTTACTGTAATATTATCCTCTGAATTTTGTATTTTTAAGTGAAAAATCATGCATTTTCCTACATTTACTTTACTGATCATGTCGATGTTCATTTAAAGCTCAGATTAAAGTTGGGGATTATTGTATGAAAAACAGAGAAAACTGACGAAAAAGTGACTTTTTGTGTAAAATATATCATTAACTTAACATAAATCAAGTGTCTCCATCCACTATTATTTGTCAAACTCCATGGGCTTTACTGGTAAATCAACGTTGCAGTCCACTACGGAGCCTCTGAACGTCCATAAAAAGATGACAAACTGCATTTTACATCAATTCTTTACATGTATTGATAGAATTAGTGGATCAATCGTTATTTAACATTTTATATCAACAAATGATTTTGGTCTGTTTTCCATTGTGCTACGTTTGTGGCAGTTCCAAATGAATTTTTCTCTATTTTTAATCTTTCTTAAGTGATTTATCACTCTTTACCCTAATATTATCCTTTGTATTTTGCATTTTTAAGTGAAAAATCACATATTTTCCTACATTTACTTTACTGATCATGTCGATGTTCATTTAAAGCTCAGATTAAAGTTTGGGATTATTGTATGAAAAACAGAGAAAACTGACGAAAAAGTGACTTTTTGAGCAAAATTTATCATTAACTTAACATAAATCAAGTGTCTCCATCCACTATTATTTGTCAAACTCCACGGGCTTTACTGGTAAATCAACGTTGCAGTCCACTAAGGAGCCTCTGAACGTCCATAAAAAGATGACAAACTGCATTTTACATCAATTCTTTACATGTATTGATAGAATTAGTGGATCAATCGTTATTTAACATTTTATATCAACAAATGATTTTGGTCTGTTTTCCCTTGTGCTACGTTTGTGGCAGTTCCAAATGATTTTTTCTCTATTTTTAATCTTTCCTAAGTGATTTATCACTCTTTACCGTAATATTATCCTTTGTATTTTGCATTTTTAAGTGAAAAATCACATATTTTCCTACATTTACTTTACTGATCATGTCGATGTTCATTTAAAGCTCAGATTAAAGTTGGGGGTTATTGTATGAAAAACAGAGAAAACTGAAGAAAAAGTGACTTTTTGAGCAAAATTTATCATTAACTTAACATAAATCAAGTGTCTCCATCCACTATTATTTGTCAAACTCCATGGGCTTTACTGGTAAATCAACGTTGCAGTCCACTACGGAGCCTCTGAACGTCCATAAAAAGATGACAAACTGCATTTTACATCAATTCTTTACATGTATTGATAGAATTAGTGGATCAATCGTTATTTAACATTTTATATCAACAAATGATTTTGGTCTGTTTTCCCTTGTGCTACGTTTGTGGCAGTTCCAAATGATTTTTTCTCTATTTTTAATCTTTCCTAAGTGATTTATCACTCTTTACCGTAATATTATCCTTTGTATTTTGCATTTTTAAGTGAAAAATCACATATTTTCCTACATTTACTTTACTGATCATGTCGATGTTCATTTAAAGCTCAGATTAAAGTTGGGGGTTATTGTATGAAAAACAGAGAAAACTGAAGAAAAAGTGACTTTTTGAGCAAAATTTATCATTAACTTAACATAAACCAAGTGTCTCCATCCACTGTCATTTATCAGACTCTATGGGTTTTATGTTGCAGTGCACTATGGAGCCTCTGAACGTCCATGAAAAGATGACAAACTGCATTTTACACCAATTCTTTACATGTATTGATAGGATTCGTGGATCAATCTTTATTTCACATTTTATATCAGTAAATGATTTTGGTCGCTGGTGGATGTTTGGCTGTTTATGGGTTAATATCACCGGAGCAGCTTTTCTACTGCATGAGGAATTCTACAACAGCCGCGACTCTCACCAAGGGGCTCGTTCAACAAAGCAAATATTGTCACACACACAAATGAACACACAAACAAACCCTCATCCACACAAACACACACTATAATAATTCATGCGCAGAGGCATAGCCGACCCTCTTGCATCTTTAGCGCATGCACACACACACATGCACATACATGTAGGTGATAGAGGTCGTTGAGGCGTTTTTTTTTATGAGGAAGGGTCTGTTCCTTGTCTGCTATATTTCACCTCTTTAATGTACGTGTGTGTGGCAAAAAAAAAAGGGGAGAAAAAAAAAAAACAGCCTGAGACATTATCTTCAAGCCATGACAGCTGTAATTGTGGAGCACATTAAAATGGGTGCAGGGTGACACCTCTAACCACCTTCTATTAAGAAACACACTCACAGACCCCCCCTCCCACTCACACTCACATACACACACACACAAAGGTGGCTTCATTGTGGTCAAACGAGGAAATGAGCATCTCCAAATGCGTCAAAGCTGAGTGCTTTGAGTAGGGCCAGTCTGGCTAATGTGTACATGTTGATGTCTTGATTATATGTGTCAAATTTCTGTCCATTTTCTTCAATAGACAGGTCTGCCTGGTAAGAAAAGAGAACTGTTTGCACAGAAAATAAATGGAAACGGGATATATATATATATATATATATATATATATATATATATATATATATATATATATATATATATTTTTTTTTTTTTTTTTAATTCAGACCACTCTAGCAGTCATCCCATATCCCACAAGTTTTCCCCTATTGTCGTTTTGACCCTATTATATCCTAATTATAGACTGAATGGGTGAAATGAGTTTACACACTGGAAAAAAATCGAAATCTTACCAAGTGTGTTTTTCTCATTTCTAGTCAAAATATTTCATCACACTTAACAGAATAGAATAGAATAGAATAGAATAGAATTTCTTTATTGTCATTGTACAGGTACAACAAAATTGAAAAGTGCAGTCATCCCAGGTGACATTAGAAACTATAAATAATGTAGATAAAACAGTATAAAAACTGAAATATAGAAGGAACAGCCTGATGATATAAATATCTAAAAAAAAAAAAAAAAAAAAAAGTGTCACTGGAAGTATAAAAGACACATAAAACATCATCACATACATCATCATATGCCCATAATTCATAATCACCTAAAGAGTAACTTTTCAGTGAGATATATGAACTTATTTTTAGACAATAGATCTGGAAAATCTTATTTCAAGAAATCTTACTGAGGTAATTTTCACTTCTTCCACTTGCAGATTTCTTTCTTAATTCAAGATTTTTTTTTTCTTAATTCAAGATGTTTTTGCTGAATTCAAGATATTTTTGCTTAATTCAAGATGTTTTTTGCTTAATTCAAGATTTTTTGCTAAATTCCAGTTTGTTTTTTTGCTTAATTCAAGATATTTTTTGCTTAATTCAGGATATTTTTGCTAATTTCCTGATTTTTTTGCTTAATTCAAGATTTTTTTTGCTTAATTCAAGATTTTTTTTGTTTAATTACTTTTGCCGGCGTTGGTTTGTCTGTCTGTCTGTCCGTGTGTAAGATAACTCAAAAAGTTATGGAAGGATTTGGATGAAAATTTCAGGAAATGTTGATGCTGGCACTAGGAACAAATGATTAAATGTTGGTGATGATCGGGGGGGGGGGCACTGATCTGCCTTGGTGGAGGTCTGCGCTCTCTGAGTGCTTTTCTAGTTCAAGATTTTTTTTGCTTAATTCAAGATTTTTTTTATTTTTTTATTTTTTTGCTCAATTCAAGCAAAAAATCTGCCATTGGAACAAGTGAAAATTATCTTGGTAAGATTTCTTGAAATAAGATTTTCAAGATTTTCAACTGGATGAGTTGAATCTAGGAAATCTACCAAGAAGAACAATGACCTGGGTAAATGTGAACTTTCACAAACATCCTGGAATAAAAATAAAAGCTGAAGTCCTACATCCTCAAAACTGCTCATGCTCTTGCTCTACAAGTCTTGACTATTGAAAGTATAAAGAAATCTGCCTATATTTGACTGTTTTTCCTCCTCATTTTCACTTGTTGTGTATGAACACACACACTGACACACACCCAGGAGGTGCCATCGATGCAGCAGTAATCTGTGCGGCCGATAAGCCAGCAGAAGGCTTTGGTCGTGAACAAAGGCGAGGGCAGCATGGCCGTTATAGATCCTCCCGCTCCTCTGTTCTCGCTAAATCGCTTCACCTTTCAGGATCACACACAAACTACGAAATTCCATGCATACACACACATACACACACACACACACATGCATACATACTGTAGGAATCCATACACACTTAAGCACACATGCACAGAACAGTTTAACATGGACAAGTGGGCACTCGCTAGAAGAATTCAATTGGCCTCTCTCTCTCTCTCTCTCTCTTTCTCTATAAGGTCTCTCGGCCTCTCAAGGTGTCACAGGACATGCCGGGCAGTTAATGTCTTCCAATCTTCTCCACAACACACACTGTCAGCTTTCATTTAAAGGCCTGCTGCCAGCGCTGACCAGCATCCCCACTCCTCCCTCCCTCCCTCCCTCCCCTTCTGTCTTGTCCTTTCTATCAGTCCACGCTTGTCTCTCTCTTTCTGTCTCACAGCTCATTATCACTTTCTCTTTCTGTGGCGTAAACCATCTGCCTCGCTCCATCCATCACTCAAATGACACCTTATGACTTTTTATCTCTGACTGTCTTTTTTTCTCCATCCGGAGAATTTGTCTCCCCACTTTCTTTCCTTAATTTTTTATTCCTCCCGTCTCTCTTTTTGTTACTCTTCTCTATTGCTGAAATCAAACCTAATGCCCCCTTTCAGTGCAGTCTCCCTCCCTCTCTCTCTCTCTCTCTCTCTCTCTCTCCCTCTCCCTCCCACTGTGTCTTCTCCTCTCTAACAGCTTTCTATCTATTTGTCTCGGTGTCAGTGTTCAGCACCTCACACCGCCACTTTAGCTCCTCTCCCCATTGTGCTTTCCCAGTCTGCCACGCTGGGTTTTCAATTGGCCAACAAGAGTAAACACCGGTTGCTGAGCATCAATCACATCACACACACCGGCGGAGAGAGTGAGAGAGAGTCTCCAATTTCACTGTTGACTCTTTTTTTTCCCACCAATTTTACACAGAATATGGTCAGAACAATCTAGGACGAGACAATACCCCTGGTGCCAGTTAGTGCGTGTGATTAGAAACTGACTGTCTCTTGAATTATTGAAATGGGTTCTTTGCAACATGCAATCAGATAACAACAACAACAGCATCTGACAAATTAGGCAGCATTAATAAGAATATGTAAAAATATTCCAAGAAAATACTGCGAGATCAAGTACTGGATATGTCCTAAATAACTACTTTTTTTTTTTTCTAGAATTAGTCTGATTTCCTGAGGGGTTTGCTCCAGACTGTTAACCCTTAAACATCTAGAATTATCCACATGGACTTTTTTCTACATTTAACCTTTCCTACATGATTTATGACCATTTGTTATGACATTATCCTCCGCACTGTGCATTTTTTTAAAATACTGTAGCTTCCAAATGAATTTATCTCTACATTCAACCTTTCCCAAGTGATTTATCACCATTTATTACAATATCACCTTCTACATTCTGCATTTTTCTGTCAACATCAGGTATTTTGAAGCAGGACGTACGACCATACTAGTCCAGTGCTCAGGTCTCTGCACTGGGTTCCTGTCGCTCATAGACGTTAAAACTGCTCTGCTCACGTATAAGTCTCTTCATGGTCTAGCACCAAAGTACATCTCTGACATGTTGGTTCCATATGAACCATCTCGGACCCTGAGATCCTAAGGGACTGGTCTTCTACTGGTACCCAGAGTCAGGACTAAACACGGTGAAGCTGCGTTTCAGTTCCATGCAGCTAAACTCTGGAAGACTGAGACAGGCCTGTACTCTGACAATGTCTAAGTCCAGGCTGAAAACGGTTCTGTTCAGCTGTGCATAGAACAACTGAAAGGGTTCTATCTGCACTCTTCTCTTTTACTTTACTTATGTTTTACTGATTATGTTTTAACTGTGTTTTTAACTTCTTTCTTTTCCATTTTTGTAAAGCACTGTGAATTGCCCTGTGTATGAATTGTGCTATACAAATAAATTTGCCTTGCCTGTTTTCCTGTATTCATATATTTACTTTTCTGACTCAAAGGTTATTGTATCAAAACAGAGAAAAATGAAGAAAAAGTGACTTTTTCAGCAAAATCTATCATTACCTGAAAAAAAAAAACAAGTGTCAACAATCACAGTTTCGTCAGACTACATGGGTTTTACTGGTGAATCAATGTTGCAGAAGATGATGGTGTTTCCATGTTCACTTTAGAACCTCTGAACGTCCAAATAAGACTCATGTGATGCCTTTTGCAAAGCTGAGAAACTGCATTTTTACCACAACTATTTACATGTATTGACAGGATTAGTGGTTTAAAAGTTATCAGAGGTTGATTTTAGTCGCCGGTGATTGGTTTGGTCTTTGAGGGTTATTAGCAGGGTGAAAAAAAAGTATTTGGCTCCATTAATGAGGGAGTATTTATACTATTATGGATCAGTTCCCGCAAAAAAAAACTGCTGTGTGCAAAGTTACCCCAAGATGAGCTGTTGAATTCTGTCATCTTATATGTGCACGGATCAGTTTATTATGAAACGGTGTCTTATAGAAAGAAAAAAAACTAAACCAAAATTCGACTGTAACCTTTAGATATGCTACAAAAACAAGTGACGAGACAAGAAAAATAGTTTGCAGCAATCAAAACGCAGCCAAAGAGGTGTTCCTTTGACTTACATACACACTGGCGCTGACACTGGACTGGAGTGCAGCTTAGAGGAGGCTTGTTAAAGCACCTAACTGAGCAGCATAACATGATGATTTGCTGTCGGTGAGTTTGCTCTTATCTACTCCTCTGCACACTATCTCTACCTCCTTCAACACCTCACTTAACTCAAACACACACAAATACACAAAAACATACAAGAACACACCGCTGCTGCGCTGTTGCGTGGAATTATTCCTTCATTATTTTCATGACGTGTCAGAGTTGACTGCAATATACATATGCTGTACGTGCATCAGTGTGTAGTTGTGAGTGTGTGTATGTGTATGTGTGTGATCTATGGGTCCTCCCTGGAGCAGTAAATCAGTGCTGTGTTAATTGGTAGGAACAACAGCAACACTTTGGCAGTATATAATGTTTTATGTTTGTGTCTTTATTACCATCTTTAATGTTCATCGCTGCATGTGTGCGTCATTGTGTTAGTACATTTACGTGTGTGTTCTGCATATGTGTGTGTATATGTAGTGCATTATGATCCTAATGAGACACCGTAGATGAGAGGGGACTGGAAACGCGCAGAGGAACAAGAGCATGATAAGCTTCTTAACGATGATCACTCAGTGTGTGCGAGTGTGACAGTGTGTACGTGTGTGTGTGTGTATGTGTACGTGTGTGTGTGTGTGTGTGTGTGTGTTGAGCCTCTCCACTCACAGGCGGAACACAATCAACGCAGCTCTCATTTGCAATCAGTAATTAGAATGCTAATTAGCCCCTGGGAGCTAACGGGAACTAGTGTATTACAAGGGCTTGATTAGGACTGCTCTATTCCTTGGGGAGGGATTTACACCGGCACGCTATTGGCTCAAACTCCTGTCAGTCATGACCCATCATCCAGTTGGGTGTGACTGGGATGGAATTTGACTGAGTTTTATACAAGATGAGTTTAACCAAACAACGTTTAAAGGGATACTAAAGACTATAAGATGTATTTTTGAGTCGTAAACAGAATTAAATGATTTGGTTATGATGAAATAACTGAATAATTTGCAGAAGTTTGCATTTTGTAGGTAAAAACACTGCAAAATCTCACTTCCTTTTTGAAGAGTTGTACTTTTAGGATTTGTTCTTTCCACTTGTCCCTCAATCAGATTCTAACAAATCTTCATTTTATAATGGGTTGAACTAAAACTGTTTAATCAACCTGTGATCACAGTGACGTTGTCTCATAGAACTGCTGCCTCCACTGATTAATTTGTCGGTTTGGATGCAAAATAATGTATTAAAACACTACAGCGACACAGCTGCACAGGCTGCAGTATTGTTCTTTTTGTCAAGAAGCTCTGGGAGGTTTAAGAGCACTTCAGGGCTTCTGTTTCTTGTGGGAAAAGCTTGTACAATGGCAAGAAAAAAACAGCAAAAATACTCTAAATACACCATATCTGTGAGTGGATATGATTATTAGTCTGGCATTTATAGATAGATAGATGTACCTTACTGGTCCCAAACTGGGAAATTGTAATATGGATGAACCTGAACTTTTGCTAGACACTGATCTCTTCCATCTCAGCCTCTTTCTGACTTTCTGTAGTAATTTTCAGAATCATGCAGTGGGTGGAGTTAGAGTAAAGACTCAGTAGTCATTTTTCCATTGGACATCTGCGCAAAACTTTACCAATATTTACTAAATATTGAAAAAACAGAAGTGTGTAATGTTGGTTTTTCCATTAAATCACAAATGTGATGATTTGTTTATTATCATGAGATGACACGAGAAGTCATTCCATAAACATGGTGAATATGGTGGTAAATATCGCATTGATTTACAGATATATTCATTATTATTATATATTACCCCTCTATCCTGTGCTAAATTTTAAAAAAAATGATGGGGTTTCCTGGTGTGTCCACACATACCGCGCCATGTTTCTTTTGAAACTCTTCTTCTTTGATTGTTGTAACGTCCGTCAACATATGTTTTTTTAATTCACCTGACTCTAGTTGCGGAAAAAGCTCTTTCCATTGCAGTTTTGTGTGATATACCAATTGCGCTACACCCGAAAAACCACCCCTTGTAAACGCAAAAACTTTTAATCAAAAAACAAGAGTTTGGGCAAAATTGTTGTTTTCCCATTAGATAAATTTTTATGCGCAAGTTATATTCGCACAATTTGAGGGTCAATGGAAAAGCAACTCAGTAATAGTGACGGATGTTACAGGATGTGTAAATATGATGCAGTTTGATGTCAGAGCGACAGATGCATTTGAGGATAATGTTGAGGATTATATGCAAGGTGCAATTTGTTAAAAAAAAAGAGGGGGATGTTTTGTTTTTTTCCTTTTCTTTTTTTTTTTTGGAGTGGGGGAGCAGGCATATACAAAGGGGTGTGGTCCATAACTAACGTAACGAAACGAAAGTGAAACTTTACACATGTTCAACATCCAACTTCATGGTTCTATGCCTCTCTTATACAATGGATCTTACACAAAATTTTCACAACTTCTAACCTGTACCCACTGGACACCCCCCCCCCCCCCCCCAGTGTACTGGGCCGTTTGTGAATTCTGAGACTGCTGACAGTTCAGTTCAGGTGAACGTTAGTGCCAGTAATGTAGGATATAGGTAGGAAAAAAACTGTAACAACCTGCCTGTTATTTCAATTGTTTGGTTGCCCGCCCCCCCAGAAGTAGGGATGTAAAAACCAGAGGGGCGTTGATCTCCCCCATAACACCCAACAAATTGCACCCTGATTATATGTTCTCCACCTGCTGCTGTTCTATTTAATTTTTTTTTTTTTACACAACCTACCGACATGTAGGACATATGTATATTATTGAGTGACTATCTATGCCGGAGTTATTACAGGTTTGACATTTTTATTAGTTTGTGTTTTTATGTAGTCCTTCTGTGTGGAATTTGATTATAGTTAAGTTTGAGTTTAGTTCTTTAGTTTTAGTGCTTGTTTTTGTTGATGTATGGAAGCTGTAGTGGTGTTTGAAGTGTTGATTATCTCTGTCCTTTTCAATACTATGCAGCAGCCAGTCTGGGAGCATGAATTTCAGATACTTCTCTAGCTTTTGTTTATCTGTGTCCCCTTTTACTTCTTCTTTTACCCCCCACTCTCTGCCTCTCCATCCTCTAACCAAAGAATCAATCACTGTGTTGTCCGTGCTGCTTAGATGCTTGGGCTATTCAGGTATAACCACTGCCTGCTCAGGTCCATTCCCTTGTCTCATTTAACATAAGACTGAGTTGATAACAGCCTTCGGGTCATTATACCAGCTCTGGATTGTGTCTCCAGCTGCTCCCAACAGTCTCATCTAAGTAGAGAGAGAGAAATGGCGATAGACTGGAGTATAGCTTCTGCAACTTCTTCTTCCTGGGACTGAAAGTGAGTAAATTTAGAGTCAACCTGGGACTGAGACTCATTAAAACACACTGAGGCCGAGCTCTTAATGTAAGGAAAAAGACACTATACTGCATAGGAAAAGTACTGCAATGTATTTATTTGATCGATTTACTATATAATCAGCTTTTTTTTATGAAATGTTGAAGCTGGATCTGCAAGCGTATGACTCAAACTGGTCTTCTTGGATCATATTTTGTCATCTCACCAGTAGCTGTAGCAACCAGTGCCCACACCAAAGCAGACCCATTGGTTTTTTTTGGCTGCGGAGCTATTTCTGTTGTGGGAACATGCTAAAAGAGTACTGAACCGTGATGTGAGTGAGTTGCAGGAATGCAAACTGCTAATCCTGGATCATGTGAATGCATTTTAATCCTGATTCTCTGTTTTGTTTTGTTTTTTTAAATATACTTTGTTTTTATTTGTTTAATTAATAGACAGCACAACACAGAAACTAGGGGTCACTAGTTGAACACAAAATGTTTAAATGTCAGACAGTAGTAATTATGCATTGTTTTATTTATAGTCCAGCCATTTTCTCCAGCACTTTATGAAGATATGTTCCTAGAGCTGTAAATAATAAGTCAATTTTTCTACAGAGTAGCTAGCCACTGATTAGAGGCGGGCGACATATGTCGCCTATGATAATATCGTGAATGTTGATTTGACGATGTGCAATTTTACATTATTGAGTATTCACACTGTCTTGAAAAGAAAACAAACGGACGGTGCATAGACGGTAACAAAGAGGTGCATGAAAGTCCTCACTGGCCGAATGCATGCCTTGGAAGCCAATCAGCAGACAGGATTCAGTCTTGTGGTGACTCGGTGGCACCAAAACACAACATGGTCTCACATGGAGGACATATGCAGGAGTCTCATAGCAGATGTGGGTCCACATCACTAGTCTGGAAATGGTTTGGTTTTGACCAGACTGACATCAGTTAAAATAACGTTATATGTAAGCTGGGGTGCCATAAAGGGGGGGTAAACATGACAAATTCATGTGGAGGGGGTCCAGTGGATACAGGTTGGAAGTTGTCAAAATTTCCTATAAGATCTGCTGTTTAATAGGGGAACAGGAGCCGGGAGTTGGACGTTGAAAGCATGTTAACTTTCACTTTTGTTTCACCCCAACGTTAGTTACGTTAGTTATGGACCGCACCCCCATGTATATAACTACTGCCCCTACCCCTCATACATACCTGAAATGTTTTACAGAAGATGTATGAATCGCTTTAAAAACAAACAAAAGCTGTTGTTCTGAAACACTGTGTCTATCCATAGATGTAGAGCACAGGTGTCAAACATGCGGCCCGGGGGCCAAAACCGGCCCGCCAAAGGTTCCAATCCGGCCCACGGGATGAATTTGCAAAGTGCAAGTTATTGCATCAAACTCAAAAATAATATCATAATAACCTATAAATAATGACTACACCATTTTTCCCTTTGATTTAGTGCAAAAAACATTAAATTATGAAAATGTTTACATTAACAAACTATCCTGTCACAATAAAATGTGAACAACCTGAACAAATATGAACAACCTGAAATGTCTAAAGAGAATTCAGTGCAATTTTAACAATATACTGCCTGTTACTACATGTTTTGTATCTGTGTAGATCTGATCTGTAATGCACATGTGTAAATGATAAGTCGAGGCATAATATTGATAAAATTGTACTTATATATCTTAACTAATTGCATTTTTCGACATACTTGAATGTTATTTTTTGCACTAAAACAATTTGGAGTTGTCATTTATTGGCAATCAAGCTATTATTGTACTGGTTCGGCCCACTTCAGATTAAATTGGGCTGAATGTGGCCCCTGACCTAAAATGAGTTTGACACCCCTGATGTTGAGTTTTACAGCATTTTTTGTAAGAAACAAAAAAAAAAAAAAAGAAAGAAAGTAAGAAATTCACATTTTAAAGGATTATCGTTACCAAGAAATTAAAAAAAAAAAAAATAGAGATCTTTTTTTTGTCCATATCGCCCACCCTTACCACTGATCCTCACAATTTGCATCAGTTTTGAGCCAGTTCCTTGTAACACAGGCCTTTTTGGAAGCAATTATAAAAATTTTAAAGAGGTATTTGTCTTCTTTCTCTAATACATCTCCAGGTAGCAGTCGCAGCAAAAAAAAAAAAAAAAAAAAAATTGGGGTCCTCAGGAATTGTGAAAGTCATAATGCCCTCAATCATTTCAATTAATCCTGATTTTTTATGTTTTTGCATCACGGTTCTTAAAACATAATCAGAACTAACCAAAGTTGAAGAGCTGGTGGGTGAAGACTAATAACAAAAAAAAAAAAAACCTAACAATTCTCCGTATCTGAAGGGTTTTCTCACATCTTTGGCTTTGTCATTGTGCTTACTATCGGGCCTTGTTGATATTCCGTCGTCGTTGGATGCTGCTGGCTCCACTGACTGTCATCACACACAGACACACTCACACATTTAAAGTGTAAAGCGTGACTATCATATCAGGTCTAATTTTCTCCTCCATTCAGCCAGCAACCTTAGACACTGGCAGGATACACACATTCATACAGCGTGCATAGTCACATCTGCACACATACTTTGCACACACACACACAAAGCCATCACTCCCCCCTCCCTCCCTTTCCACTCGCTGTAAGACAGACGTAAGTGGGGTGTCATTGTGGGGTGAACAGACAGAGTGCCGGGTGATGAAAAGCAGTGTTAAAGCCTAATGTAGCTCAGTGTGTGTGTGTGTGTGTGTGTGTGTGTGTGTGTGTTTGAGCTCGGCACTTCTTTGCACCATCGGGCCGTGGACCCCACACTCACGGACTTTGCATCACATGTCGCTAATACACACCTACACAGTCCGCTACCCCTCAACACACACACACTCACACACACACTTATCCAGATACATTGCCTGCCTATTCATTATTTGCATCTGGACTCTTCAATATTTCAGCAGACCCTTCTAATCCCATTACGGTGATTCTCAAATGTGTGTATGTGTGTGTGCATATTAGTGAGCTATACTGACTGTATTGAAGCGCAGAGGGGTGGGCTGCTTGAGATAGTGAGAAAGGAAATCAATCTTGGCAGAGGTAAAGAGAAAATGAGAGAATAAAGACAGAGGTGATAAAAGGCTGGAGGCAAAGAGAGAAAAAAGAGGGGAAAGGGAGATAAAGGAGCAAAAACAAGGAGAAAACAATGCAAAAAGAGATAGATCAGGGTCTTCAAAGATGTTACCAAAGGTTGGGAACCCCTATTGCAGTGTTTTTCAACCTTGGGGTCCGGACCCCACGTGGGGTCGCTTGGAATTCAAATGGGGTCGCCTGAAATTTATAGTAATTGATAAAAATAAAAATAAAAACTTACTAATGGAAAATATAGGGTGAGTTGAGAGAGACAATCACAATCCATAAAAGACATGACGGACTGTGAAGCTGAAACTGAAGCACTGTGGTTCTGTTTATCTGTCAAATGTTCATTGTGGTCAGTTTCAGATGCTGCAGCTCTTCATAACACCGGTCAACAACAAATTTATTGTTTAAGTTTTTTGAGTTGATTTAGGATAATTTTGGTGTGCTGAATCCAAAAATCACATTAATTTTGCTCAATCAGGTCAACTTTCTGAACTATGCTACATATTGGCTTTTTAACAGTTTTGCTTACATTTATGGGCATTTTCACATCGTATGATACAAAATTCTTTCATATTTCTTGCAATAAACGAGTTCTGAAGATTTTACTTTTGCCAATTTATGATTAATGTTTTTTTTTAATATTACAGGTGAATGAAATGGCTTCGACAACAAGATCTTGCAAAAATAAGCCTGATGTATTCTGCTACATCTGCGGTGAATACACCATTGTACCTAACAGGAATCCTGTTAGAAAATGAGTTTTTTTCTCTTAAAACCTATTTTGGGTGAGAACTATATAAAAAAATCAACTGATAAAGTCACAAAAATGTACTCAAATTTGTGAGAAGATCAAATTTTTCAAAATCAAATTAGCAAAAAACCCTGAAATGATTGAAAAAAACAGATGTCATTTTTGGATTTAGCGGTGCAGCAAAATGGTCCTAATTCAGTTGAAAAAACGCAGACAACTTGCAAAAAACATTTTTTGTAACCCAGTGTAACTCATAGTTTGAGTTCTTGTTTGTTCAGTATTAATTGCCAGCCTTGTAAATCCAAGCTGGACTGACTGTACATATCCTGACCAAGGAAAATCAAATTCTCACTTTGTGCAGTAATCTACACCTGGCTTTTCTGCCTCTGTTCATAATAATATACATTAAATAGACTAAATGTTGTCTAAAATTAACCTTTATTTGCAGCATAGTATAGCAAACTATTACATGATCACAAACTAATTAATTTTAGCAAAAACATGTCTCTGTTTTGAATGTCTGGGGTCGGCAGAAATTTGTGACGTTAAAATGGGGTCACGAGCCAAAAAAAGTTGGAAACCACTGCTTTAGAACCTCTGAAAGTCCCAATTAGACTCATGTGATGTCTCTGATAAGCTGAGAAACTGCATTTTACCACAGTTGTTTACATCTATTGACAGGATGAGTGGTTCAGAAGTTATTAAACATTTCAGATCAGTGGTTAATTTTAGTCGCTGGTGATCGGTTTGGTTTTTGAAGGTTATTAGCAATATGGAGGAAAAAAAGGATTTGGTTGCACCAATAAGGGAGTATTTATACTATAAAGCATCAATTTCCTGCAAAAAAACTGCTATATGCAAAGTTACCGTAAAATAAGCTGCTGAATACTGTCATCTTATATGTGCACAGATCAGTTTGTAATGAAAAGTCAAAAAAAGGTTGGGAATCACTGGCCTATTGAATGGTACAAACTGCTTAGGCTCTGTGTGTGTTTGTGTGTGTCCTGCATGGCCACAGCTGTGAAATAGCTGTGAAGTCATCCTAGCAACCAAACAACACTTCACCAAAGTCTGAACATGCTCAGTTTGGAAAACCACTGAATATTTTTACTCCTTATAATGTCTCCTGATTCAGCAAAAAGTCTCAGTGCTGAGGAAGCACTGATATTCAAGACATTTAAAAAAAAAAAAAAAAAAAATCTACATACAATCTACAAAATAAAATTAAAAAAAAAAAAAAAAAAAAAAAATATATATATATATATATATATATATATATATATATATTTTTTTTTTTTTTTTTTTTTTAATTTTCTTTTGCAATCAAATTTTTATTTTCATTTTCATTTCCATTTGGGTGCTTCTATGAAACTGGTCCCTAAAAACAAGACATGGGGGCTAAAAATTCAAATGAAATGTACAGTAGACTAATGTTATGAAGCAAGTTTGGAAGCACTTTAGGTTTATTTTTAAAAATAAATACTTACTGAGATAAAAGAGGCTATTTTTAGATAAAACATATTTTTATATGATTTTACATTATATTTAATACAAAAATCTACATGTAACACGGTCAAAAGGACACGAAAATTACTCGCTGCTATTTTTTTGAATATCTCTTCATTCTCTCACAGGTACATTTTGGGAATTGAACTAACTATGCAAAAATGACCGCTGTTGCAAAATCATTCATGATTCATATGTGTTTAACTGGGCAGGTTCTGCATGTAACGCAAGTGGACACGATGGGTTACACACAAAACCTGGAATGAGACTGAGATTCATGAAAAACCCACATGTCTGGAATAGAAAAAGTACTAGGATCATCAAATTTAACAAAGTGTCTTTATTTATAGTCTATGTAAGACCATTTACAGCAGGGGTCTCAAACTCATCTTCTTTCAGGGGCCACATTCAGCCTGATTTGATCTCCAGTGGGCCAGACCAGTAAAATAATAGCATAATAGCCTATAAATAATGACAGCTCCATATTTTTGTCTTTGTTTTAGCGCAAAAAACCTCCCATTAGATTATGAAAATACTTACGTTTATAAACTATCCAAAAAAAAACAGTATGAATAACCTGAAAAAAATGAAAATTATTAAGAAAAATAAGCGCAGTTTTAAAATATTATGCCTCAACTTGTCATTTTTACATGTGCATTATGGATTGAATCTATAAAGACACAAATCGCTTAGTAACAGGCAGAAAATTGTTGAAAATTGTGCTTAATTTTCTTAAGACATTTCAGGGTGTTCATATTTGTTCAGGTTATTCATGTTTTATTGTTACAGGATAGTTTGTAAATGTAAATATTTTCATAGTTTAATGTTATTTTTTGCTTTAAAACAAAGACAAAAATTTGAAGTCGTCATTATTTATAGTCATAATGTAATTATTTTTTTCACATCAAATGGAGTCATTATTTTTTGTAGGATATTTTACTTGAGATCATATTGGTCTGCATGTGGAACCTGAACTAAAATGAATCTGTGGAATTTTTGCACTTTGCAAATTCATCCCGCGGGCCGGATTGGAACCTTTGGCGGGCCGCATTTGGCCCCCGGGCTGCATGTTTGAGACCCCTGATTTACAGCCATGTTTTCAAAATCAAATGCACTGACACTTAGGTAGCTTTTCATGTCCAAATTTTGGTCCAAATATTTGATAAAAAAAAAAAATCATGAATTATGGTATGGCTCAGAGCAAGTGTATAATTTTTTGGCATTTATCTGAGGTCATCATTAGGTACATCCTGGGGGGGAATATGTCGAAATTTACATTTTATTTTTGGGTCTAAAAAGCTGGAAAAGTACCAGGTACCAAAATAAACCCAGTTTCATAGACGCACCCATTTAACAAATGAAGTCCAACAGAGGTATTTCAGGGGATAAAATATTACTGGAATGGATTCTTAGATTAAGAATACCACCAGTGGGCCCAAGATCATAGAACACAGAGATAGTATGATGATGATAGTAAAAGAAAAGAAAAGTAAGGTTAATATCACACACAAAAAATAAAAAATGCATATATAACCTACAAAAATATACACACAAAACATATACAGACAACAATGAGCATCTAGCAGGACTAAGGTGAGAGAGTCAAATTCTACATATATTCCACTCAAATATGTGGTTGTTTTTAGTGTTTTAAGACTGGCTGGCTGGTGGAATGTGAAGCTGACCCCCACCCCACCACACACTCCAACAACAAACACACACACAGACGCTTCCTCCTCCCTCCTTCATAAAATCTACCATCGCTGCAAGTTTGTGTGTCTGTCTATGTGACTAATTAGTGAGCAGAACCAGCCGAACACCTGTCTGTCTAAGAGGAAGATAAAACACTTCAAAGAAACACCGAGGAAAAGACGGACAACACTTTAGTTGTAAGTGTGTGTCTGTTTGTGTCTGACAAGCCACCTCTGTCCACCATTTCCCACCTGCTGTTACATATTTAATATCCCGGCAGCCCTGCATATAGACCCCTCATTATCCAAAGAGTGACACACACACACACACACATACACACTAAAAGACACACAAATACGCAGGCACTATGTTTCACATTTAGGGTCGTAAGAGGAAATGTCACCTTGGTCCCACCAGACGACAAGCGATCAGTAAAAAACCTCTGACACGACTACCACCGCCCTGAGGAATTACAAGCGCTGTGTGCGACTGCGAGTGTGTGTTAGAGAGAAAAAAAGAGAGGGAGAAATAACAGAGTTCCAGGATATGATTGAAACAAAAAGAGTGGAGGACAGAAAGTCAAAGAAAGGAGGAAGAGGAGGTAAGGGTATGTCCAAAAAAGTCAAAGGACATTGCTTAGTGGTCAGTATCACAAATTTGGACACTAAGACCCTGTTTACACTTCACAGCATCCTGAACAAACACTAAATCCAAGTGTAAAAAAAACAAAAAACATGTTGTATCTGTATTGTTTTGTAATATCTAATCGATCAAGGATGGGATGCGGTGGTTGTTTTTGTGAAATGGTGCCATCGTGGGATAGTTGGGATTATAAATACATGTACACTTGTTGTTGAAGGTTATGTTTTCTTAGTTAGCCTATGTGCAAAAAAAAAAAAAAAAAAAAAAAAAAAAAACATGTCTGCAGCAGCAAAACTATCGGATGAATTCATACCAAATTGACTTTATAGATTAGCAGTGATTACCAGAATGGATCTCATTACATTTTGGGAACAGTACGTCAAATTTTTCATGAATTTTTAAAATCTTCCCATTTACTTATAATGGGCAAAATTTTGTGTGAGGGACGGGGTTTGTTGTGCCTGGCACCACTTGTTTGTATATTTCTTGATTCATTACCATTGTACACAAGTTTTTTGCATGCAAAATGATTTGATCTTCTAGATCTATAGTTATGTATGTGAAGTAGATTAGCCCTAGTATGAATATCCTCCCTTTTTCTAGTCCTAATTTAGTATTAGCCATGTCTCTAACTGGACACTCCCATTACCTCTCTGATAACCTGAAGCCACCTATTCATATGCCCAACCCATTTTAGAAAATACCCTATTAGTTAATCAGAATGTGTATATGTATATGTATGAATATGTGTATATGTATGTGTAAATGTATGTATTAGGCCTGTAACGGTACACAAAATTTTCAGTTCGGTACGTTTTTGGTTTTGAAAGCCACGGGTTGTTTTTTTTGTTTTGTTTTGGTTTTTTCGGTTCCGTACGGGAAGAAAAAAAAAAAACCCTCAAAATGTCTTTAAGACAATTATGAATTTTTGAAAATTTTTCCCCCAATTTTTGGAAACAATATAATATACAAAAACAGCAATATAATTCTGCTGCTATAAATCAAATAGAAAATAAAATGAATTATTAATATTACTAAATGTATTTTAAACATTAGTATTGCACTTTTCCCTGAAAGGTAGTTTTGAACAAACAACAAAAATTAAATCACAGTTCTGTCAGTTCACATTCTGCATAAAAAAACCAAAAAAATTCCACATGAAGTGCAACATTAACAAGAGGGTAAACTGGTATTCTCTTTAAACAAACTGAAGAGCAACTCTGACAACAAAAAATAAACCAAATTAAGGCGGCCATACACTGTGCGATTATTTCGATCGTTGCACGCAGCTCCATCTCAAACTGTGCGAATCAGTCGTACAGTCAGGCTCACGATTCCTGTTCTCACACTGCACGGACCGACGTTCGTATGCGACCTGACTGCTCACACTGTAGGACCATACACCACAGGACGCACGACACGTTTGAGTGTTGTATCCGGAAATACAACGTTAAAATACCAAGGAATCCGAAAAAGTGCATAGACGATTGTGCATTGGCGTGAGCCACGAAATGGTAGTGCTAAACAAAAGCCAACGAGCTGCTTTGGTAATATGTGCCATTATCTGTGAGGAATCAAAAAAGAAGAAAAGACAACGATGTGTTTGGTGCAGGCATTGGTTGTCCAGACGTGGACAGTATGGGCTGTCAATCCTAAAGCAAAGAGAACTAGAGGTAAACTGCAACAGCCAAACTGCACTAGGACAATAGCCAGCTACTGTTAGCTTGTACGCTACTGTACGCGTCTGTGTTTGCGCATGCACAGTGTGAGAATTTGAGGCACATCGGTTCGTGGCACTGCTTTGACAGTACGATACACTCACGAGGAGCGAGCAGGATTTCAAACAGCTCCGTTTTCCTTGCGAACACACGATTGCTGGTCGTGAGGTGGCCGTGAGGTGCTAATTGCTTCTCTTTACCCCATGTACACTACACGAAGCACGACACACGATTAGAGGCACATCGGGCCCGATCCCAGAAATAGTCGCACGAGTGAGAAATCGTCTCTAAACTCGCACAGTGTAAGGCTGCCTTTACTTATTTTAGGACAGGGAACAAACTGTTTTTTACCTTATATCAGCTGCTATTTCGTATTTCGGGTCGATGTGTATGTCCTTTAATATGTCCGTGTGAAACTTGCGCGGCTTTAAAGTTCTGCATCAAACAACGGCTTTCGTTCCTTTTTCTTTTTGTCAATAAACTGTGCCGTTTTGGTACAGCTGTGTACCGAACCGAACAGGTGTTTACCGAAACAGTTCGGTACATGTACCGTTACAGGCCTTGTATGTATATGTATATGTATATGTATATGTATATGTATATGTATTTGTATATGTATAGGATTGGTCGCTTCATTGCAGATTTTTTTTGTTTTGTTTTGTTTTCCATCTTGTTTATGTTTATGTATCTGGTTTATGTTTATGTTCTTCTTCTTCTGCACACACCATGGATGAATGTGAAGTTGTGCAATAAATTTCTACTTAGAAAATGCTGAAAATCTAAAACAAAAACTGTAAATATTACAACAAAAGAGAGGTGGAGAAGTCAGCATATCAGTATGAATAAGTGCAATGGAAGCAGATTGACTGACCTGATCATTGTCATTGTGTGTGTGTGTGTGTGTGTGTGTGTGTGTGTGTCTGCAGATGCATGTATCTATAAACATTTCTCTGCTGTCCACTTACATTCAGATAACTGGCATCATCTCTTAAACCCAGGTCTAAACAGGGCCTCAATTTGTGTTTCCTCTGATGTTTGTGTTGCACTAATTGGAGCCACTGAGGCGTTTGTGTTAAGTCACTCAGGAAACCAGCATGAGTTCTAACTGTAAATGAGCCGCGCATGTATGTGTGCATCATGTGTCTGCTTGGAGCTATTATCATTAGGGGTGAAGTGTGATCCTCTGTAACCCTGCTCTGCTGAATGGGACTGGACTGTTTTAACAACCAGACGCTCAAGATGACGCCATGACTCATTCCGATTTCATAGAAGTCTGAACGTCCCATTTTACTATAGACTTCCCCTGTTTTTCTTCTATAATAATGCATTTCCTTTCCCATATAATCTCACGTAGAGGTGTTTCAGGTGTGTAAAACAAAGAGACTGACTTACCTAAAGAGATGAGATGATGAAGGCGAAGAGGGACGGAACAGCGAACAGCACCGAAAAAATTGGAAAAAGGAAAAAAAAACATTAGAACAGAAGAAAAAATTATCACCCATTCTAATCCTTATCTTGTTTAATACAAACATTTACTTGTTGCGATCCAATATGAAATGATAGTTCAGGTTTATTTTGTGATCTTGGCAACTGTTTAGGCCAGATTTATCCGAAAATTGTTGACTGTGACAACTGTGACCACACAGAGTAAAGTCTCCAAAAACTAATCACACTGTTGACTGTCTGATTAGCCATGTTCATTTTCTGTTCCCACTAAGTTTGTTCAAGATGGAGCGAAATTCTTTACTAATACTGATACTAGTCAAAATTTGAAAAATAAAAAAAAAAAAAATATGGGATTAATCTTTCAAATCACAGTTTGTTTTAACTTTGTTTGTTTTCATTAATAATGCATGAGCAAAATGAGGATAAATTCTCTGTTATGCTGATTAACCCATTAAGATAAGATAAGATAAGATAAGATAAGATAAGATAAGATACGCCTTTATTAGTTCCACAAGGGGAAATTCCAGGTTTACAGCAGAAGTACAGAAGCATACAAGATTAAAAGAAGTGCAAAATCAAAAATAAAGACCCAGCACTACTTTTATATCAGTTCCCTAATGAAATTTTCTCACATCTAACCGTTCTTAAGTAATTCACCACCATTTATTTATAATATTATCCTCCGTAGTTTGTATTTTATCAGTATAAATCAAGTATTTTCCTGTATTTTATTCACTCATGGTGTGTTTTAACTCAAAGTGCAAGTTTTGTGGCAGTTCCAAATGAATTTTTCTCTATTTTTAACATTTCTTAAGTGATTTATCATTCTTTACTGTAATATTATCCTCTGTATGTGACATTTTTAAGAGAAAAATCATGCATTTTCCTATATTTAATTTACTGATCATGTAGATGTTTTTAAAAGCTCCAATAAAGTTGAGAGAAAACTGCAGAAAAAGGGACTTTTTCAGTAAAATATATCATTAAGTGAACGTAAACCAAGCATTTCCATCCACTGTCATTGATCCAACGCCATGGGTTTTGCTGGTGAATCAATGTTGTAGAAGATGACGGTGTTTCCATGGTAACTACAGAGAATCTGAATGTCCAAATGGGTCATGTCTGATGACCATGAAAAGATGACAAATTGTATTTTACAGCAATTATTTACATGTATTGATAGGATTAATGGATCAACAGGTATTAAACAGTTTAGATCAGTAGATGCTTTTGGTCAGTAGTCGCTTTTCCATCGACCATCAAATTGTGCGAATGTAACTTGCGCATAAAAATTTACCAAATGGAAAAATGTCAATTTTGCCAAAACTCTCATTTTTCGATTAAAAGTTATGTAATTTCTGCATCTACTTATCTTGCAAAACAGTAAAAAAAAAAACAAAAAAAACATACAGCCTAGAATGCACTATAAGGGAGCATGGGATTATGGGAGTTGTTGTTTTCACCACTTATGTGTGAATCAAGCAGAAATTTTATTTAAAGAGATGATAGAGTCATATTATTGCATCATTTCATTTACATTAACAAAGAACAAATACAATGATCCACTTATAGAATACTGGGAGCATTTACTATAACGTGAGTAAAGTTTAGATAAGTAACATAGGCTTTGCTGTTTTGTGTTTATGGAACGACTTCTCGTGTCATTTCGCGATAATAAATAAACAAATCATTGCATTTGTGATTTAATGGAAAAAAACGACTGTACACACTTGTGTTTTTTCGACTTTCAGTAAATATCGGTAAAGTTTTGCACAGATGTCCAATGGAAAAGCGACTAGTGTAAATAAATTCAGTTCATGTCTCCACAATCCAATACACTGGCAACTTTTGCTGAACTTCAGAGCTGTTTATACTAAACACGCTATTATTTGAAAGTAGAAATCCTACATATGGACCCTTAATAAATCAGAATATCCAAATGGAATATGCTGTTTACACTACACCTGTAATAATGGAGTACGAGTGTGCATGTGAAGATATTCAGGGTATTGGTCAGTGCTGGTTAATGGAAAAAATGACTTTGCGCACTTTGGTTTTTCGATATTTAGTAAATATCTGTAAAGTTTTGTGCAGATGTCCAACGGAAAAGCCACTAGAGATAGATGTTTGGGTCTTTATGGGTTAAATTTGTTAAAAGTTTCAACATTTGGATGGATTTATAATTGTCCTTGTGTGTGCGACTGACCAGCTTTACTTTCTATTTTCTTTCTTTTTTTTTTTTTTTTTTTTTAACTTTTTAAAAAATTTAATTTATTTTTTCTATTCTATCGGGCAGCTGTGGCTCAGTTTGGTCCTTTGACCGAAGGGTTGGCGGTTCGAATCCACATGTCGAAGTGTCCTTGGGCAAGACACTGAACCCTAAATTGCTCCCAGTAGAGCCTGGCAGCATGCCTTGCATTGCAGCAGCCCCCTACTGGTGTATGAATGTGTGTGTGACTGGGTGAATGTGAGGAATTGTAAAGCGCTTTGGGCACCATTAAGGTATAGAAAATTCGCTATGTAAGTTCAGTCCATTTACCGTTTTTTGCCATTTATTACCTCCGCCAAGGAGGTTATGTTTTTGCCAGGGTTTGTTTGTCTGTCTGTTTGTTTGTCTGTCCGTTAGTGTGCAACATAACTCAAAAAGTTATGGACAGATTTTGATGAAATTTTCAGGGTTTGTTGGAAATGGGATAAGGAAGAAATGATTAAATTTTGGTGGTCATCGGGGGTGGGGGGGGGCCCACGGGGGGGCGCAGACCAGAAAATTTCATCAAAATCTGTCCATAACTTTTTGAGTTATGTTGCACACTAATGGACAGACAAACAAACAAACAAATAGGCAGACAAACAAACCCTGGCAAAAACATAACCTCCTTGGCATGGGGGGGCCCACGGGGGGGGGGGCACTGATCAGCCTTGGCGGAGGTCTGCGCTCTCCGAGTGCTTCTAGTTTTTTCTATTATCCAGTACACTTACTGCATTCTCTGCCTAATTGACTGTGTGGGAACACGAATCAGACGAGCTCCGAGAAAACAGCCTTCTGCTCTGACAGAAATACAACACGCTCCGCCTGTGATTGCGAGTTTGTCTGTTTTGTCTTAAGTTCAAATGGAGTTGAAAAACCAGTGTAAAGTAGCTTCCAAATCTAGGGCAGGGAGGACACACTACATAAATGATGTAACTATGTACTGAGTGAGAAGACATACAGTAACCGCAGTGTGTGAAAAACAGTACAACACATGTGCTGGTTAAAAAGTGAAGCCCACCACCGGCTAACTGCTCCTTGTAGACCAATAAAAAACAAATGCTAGATGGAGCAATATAAAGTTTACGAAAAAAAAAAAAAAAAGAAAAACCACCCAACCACTCATCAGAAATATGATGGAGTCTATATGCGAGAGGCGGCGGGGAAAAACAGGAAGAAAAAGAGGAAAAGAGGGATGCTCATTAGCAGATAATGGGAGGTGTGAGTGTACTATCAAGTGTATGGTGTGGTGATGGAAGTAGCCCAGTATGCCCACTATGTCGTCTCTGTTCCATGTGGAGGGTGAAGCCTTGTTGTGGTTTGAGCAGCAGAGGCCACCTCCAGCTAACAGCTCCTGGTAGACCTATAAATTTACCTTCATAAACAGGAGAGACGGGCAGAGGAAGGAGGAAGAGGAGTGTAAAGGCAGAAGGAGGGGAGGGGGGGGGGGTAAAGGCAAGGAGGGTGAAAACTAGGGAGGAAGGAATGCATGGAGGGGAGAGCGGGAAGGATGCAAAGGAGGAACTGGATATGACGGAGGGAAACTCTTTCTTCGTGTCTTTCTCTTAATATTCACGTCTGGTTCTTTGACGGATCCACTCATTTAACTATTTCTGTGGTAAAAATGAAATAATTATTATGCACCTGTATTTTACTAGTATTTCCATTACACGCTTCTTCATACATCTACTTTACCACATCTCTGAAGCAAATTTTGTACTTTTTACTCTATTGCTTGTTTTATTTTCGAGAGGAACGAAGACTTTATGAAAGAGATTTTAAGTTTTTTAGCTCTTAAAGTTGCAGAAAAAGCAGTGCAGTCAGGGTCATGAGATGTTACAGCTCCAGGAAATAAGGTTTTAATTTCTATAGATGATCAAATCCTTCAATATCTCACCAAAAAAAAAAGATTATTTCCTAAATCCTGCAAATACAGGCACGGAAAAAATTATTAGACCATCAAAAGTCATCAGAAACAATGGTTATGCAATCAAGTACTAACTCCTGTGTGTATCATGTGACTAAAACAGACAGAAAAGAAAACATGGAATGTCTAAAAGCACTGTTTTTGTCAGTACAATGCCATAGATATTGGATAAAAGAACTGAAGTGATTTTGGTTATTATAAAAAAAAACAAAAAAAAAAAGGATAATGGATAGATATCAGCTCTGAAATTAAACTCTTATGAGCTATTTTTGTTGTTATCATTATATTTGTCCAAACAAATGTACCTTTAGTTGTACCAGGCATTAAAATGAACAAGAAACTGAAGAAAAAAGAAAATAAATAAATAAATAAGGTCCAATATATACATATATATATATATATATATATATATATATATATATATATATATATATAATTATATTATTATTATTATTATTATTATTATTATTGTTATTGTTATTATTATCATTATTATTATTATTATGAGAAAAAAGTAGGAATTCAGACTTTAATCTCAGAATTCTGACTGCTTTAAATATTTTTTTTTATAATTGTTTTGAGATTAAAGTCAGAATTCTGATGAAAAAAAAAGTCTGCATTCTGACTTTAAACTCAGAATTCTGACTTTAATCTCAGAATTCGGACTTTCATCTCGGAATTCAGACTTCTTTTCTCAGAATTCTGACTGTTTTAAACTTTTTTTTTTTTTTTATTGTTCTGAGATTAAAGTTAGAATTCTGCAGAAAAAAGTCTGAATTCGGATTTTTTTTCTCAGAATTCTGACTTTTCTCAGTATAATAATATTTGGTTTTTTTTTCCAGTGGCCCTAATCCTCTTCCGTACTTTACTAATGTTTATACCAATATTTTATTTTTCATGCATGCAGTATTTTTTTTTTTTTTTATATTGTTGCATTTGTACTTTTACTTCTATGGAACATGTGTGTACTTTTTCCATGACTGCTTCCTTTCAATTAACCATTTACCATCTTAAAAAGACACATTTTGATCTAAATGAACATTTAGTTGTTTTGTTTTTTTAACTTTTTCAATCTATTCATGTTATTTCCCATAAAATACAGTGTTTAAACCGATCCCTTTGAAATGTCAGAAGGTGAAAATGTTCGTGACGAGGCTGGTTTGATCATTAGCAGCGGCTCTACGACTCATTGGAGTGACAGGCCTCGGAGGGGTAACCCGCGGCAACCTCACCCCCCACCACCACCACCACCGCCCCCCTTTCCTTTCCTAGATCCCCCGCTCCAAAAGGACTTCTACATCTTCTTCTTCTGCTTCAGCCAATCACTTCCCCAGATGGCGGCGGGTCATCCAGGAAGTAGGAAGTAGGGGTCGACCAATGAAAAAGCAGGCCTGGCCTTTCCTGCTGACCCGTGACGCCTTCCTCCCACAAAAACAGACCCAACCTGTCCATGTGTCGGGTGTGTGTATGTGTAATGTGTGTGTGTGTGTGTATGTGTGTGTGTGTGTGTGTGTGAGGGTGGGGGGGTGGACTGTCCAGCCACCCATCTCTTAGCCAGACAAAGAAAGAAACCTTGACCATCATTGTTTAGCGTCTGCACATACACACTAAAGGACAGTTTGCGCGTTTTAGTGACCAAATGTGCATTTACAGCCTGGACTTTATGACCAAGACAAACAACACGCAGACAGATAAACATGTACTGCCGAGTATGAGCGACACAGTATTTGATAGAGGACGTCTTGTTAAAATAAAATAAACCATAAGTAAAGGAACTATAAGACTGAATGAAATAAAGCCGTAGGAAACGGAGTCAGACAGCGTGCCATAAAACATCGCATTACCCTCTACGAACTGGGCCAAAGCTAGGCGTAAATTTCTCCAAATTGTTTTCCCTTGCATCCCAACCCCTGCTTCCTATCTCTATCCTCCATCCATCATAAGACTAACCCCCGAGATCTCCGAAAGAGAAGATGACTCACCTCCACGGCAAAAAAAAAAAAAAAAGATTTATATCATGCCATGTCGCTACACAAACCTCTCTCCTTCCTGCTTGATGTTATACCTTTACTTTGTAATACTCCAATCTTTACGTTATGTTTGACTTTCCGAAATAAGGACAGAAAATGTGTGTGTGTTTGTGTCTGCGTGTGTGTGTTTGAGCGTCTGTGTGTCTTTTGAAAGCAGCTGGAAACTTCTCAGAGAAGTGAGCCTCCAGCTAAGGCAGTCATCCACTATTAGTTTTACTGTTAAGACCATCAGACTCTTCCTCTCTTTTCTTTTCTTTTTCTTTCTCTCCCACACACAGAGGGATGGCAGCACTTTTTCTGAACAACTTTCTTATGCTTGCCTCGAACACGACACAAACGACAGCTTATTTATCAATACTTTGCTTGTAAAAAGAAGAATTTGACCACTAAGTAAGCCAAAATTAAATATAAGTGCCCGAATATAACTTTTTCCTGATCAACTTTTTTTATATTTGCCTTGAACACAACACATACGAGAGCTTATTTATCAAAAATTTGCTTAGAAAAAAAAAGAATATGACCACTAAATGACCCAAAACCATTCAATATAAGTGTCATAAGTGTCCTAATATAAAGTTTTCTGAGCAACTTTCTTATATTTGCGTCAAACACAACACATACGACAGCTTATTTATCAACACTTTGCTTATAAAAAGAAGAATTTGACCAGTAAATGACCCAAAATATAACTTTTTCTGAGCAACTTTCTTATATTTGTGTCAAACACAACACATACGACAGCTTATTTATCGATACTTTGCTCATAAAAAAAATAATTTAACCACTAAATGAGCCAAAACCATTCAATATGTGTCCTAATATAACGTTTTCTGAGCAACTTTCTTATATTTGCCTCGAACAAAACACATACGACAGCTTATTTATCAAAAATTTGCTTAGAAAAAAAAAGAATATGGCCACTAAATGACCCCAAACCATTCAATATAAGTGTCATAAGTGTCCTAATATAACGTTTTCTGAGCAACTTTCTTATATTTGTGTCAAACACAACACATACGACAGCTTATTTATCAACACTTTGCTTATAAAAAGAATTTGACCAATAAATGACCCAAAATATAACTTTTTCTGAGCAACTTTCTTATATTTGCCTCAAACACAACACATACGACAGCTTATTTATCGATACTTTAAGTATAAAAAGAAGAATCTGACCACTAAATGACCCAAAACCATTCAATGTAAGTGTCCTCATATAACTTCTTCTGACCAACGTTCTTATATTTGCCTCAAACACAACACATACGACAGCTTATTTATTGATACTTTGCTCATAAACAGAATAATTTGACCACTAGATGAGCCAAAACCATTCAATATAAGTGCCCTGATACAAAACTTTCTTATATATAAATATATATATATATATATATGTATAATTTTTTATTTTTTTTTTTAAACACAACACATATGACAGCTTATTTATCAATACTTTGCTTATAAAAAAAATAATTTTACCAATAAATGACCCAAAATGTAACTTTTTCTGAGCAACTTTCTTAGATTTCCTCAAACACAACACATACGACAGCTTACTTATCAATACTTTGCTTATAAAACAAAGAATTTGACCACTAAATGACCCAAAACCATTCAATAAAAATGCCCTAATATAACTTTTGCTGAGCAACTTTCTTATATTTGTGTCAAACACAACACATACGACAGCTTATTTATCAACACTTTGCTTATAAAAAGAAGAATTTGACCAATAAATGACCCAAAATATAACTTTTTCTGAGCAACTTTCTTATATTTGCCTCAAACACAACACATACGACAGCTTATTTATCAACACTTTGCTTATAAAAAGAAAAATTTGACCAAAAAATGACCCAAAATATAACTTTTTCTGAGCAACTTTCTTATATTTGCCTCAAACACAACACATACGACAGCTTATTTATCGATACTTTGCTCATAAAAAAAAAAAAATTAACCAATAAATGAGCCAAAACCATTCAAAGTGTCCTAATATAACGTTTTCTGAGCAACTTTCTTATATTTGCGTCGAACACAACACATACGACATCTTATTTATCAATACTTTGCTTCTTAAAAAAATAATTTTACCAATAAATGACCCAAAATGTAACTTTTTCTGAGCAACTTTCTTAGATTTCCTCAAACACAACACATACGACAGCTTACTTATCAATACTTTGCTTATAAAACAAAGAATTTGACCACTAAATGACCCAAAACCATTCAATAAAAATGCCCTAATATAACTTTTGCTGAGCAACTTTCTTATATTTGTGTCAAACACAACACATACGACAGCTTATTTATCAACACTTTGCTTATAAAAAGAAGAATTTGACCAATAAATGACCCAAAATATAACTTTTTCTGAGCAACTTTCTTATATTTGCCTCAAACACAACACATACGACAGCTTATTTATCAACACTTTGCTTATAAAAAGAAAAATTTGACCAAAAAATGACCCAAAATATAACTTTTTCTGAGCAACTTTCTTATATTTGCCTCAAACACAACACATACGACAGCTTATTTATCGATACTTTGCTCATAAAAAAAAAAAAATTAACCAATAAATGAGCCAAAACCATTCAATGTGTCCTAATATAACGTTTTCTGAGCAACTTTCTTATATTTGCGTCGAACACAACACATACGACATCTTATTTATCAATACTTTGCTTCTTAAAAAAATAATTTTACCAATAAATGACCCAAAATGTAACTTTTTCTGAGCAACTTTCTTAGATTTCCTCAAACACAACACATACGACAGCTTACTTATCAATACTTTGCTTATAAAACAAAGAATTTGACCACTAAATGACCCAAAACCATTCAATAAAAATGCCCTAATATAACTTTTGCTGAGCAACTTTCTTATATTTGTGTCAAACACAACACATACGACAGCTTATTTATCAACACTTTGCTTATAAAAAGAAGAATTTGACCAATAAATGACCCAAAATATAACTTTTTCTGAGCAACTTTCTTATATTTGCCTCAAACACAACACATACGACAGCTTATTTATTGATACTTTAAGTATAAAAAGAAGAATCTGACCACTAAATGAGCCAAAACCATTAAATATAAGTGCCCTAATATAACTTTTTCTGACCAACGTTCTTCAATTTGTCTCAAACACAACACGTGACAGCTTACTTATCAATACTTTGCTTATAAAAAGAAGAATTTGACCACTAAATGACCCAAAACCATTCAATATAAGTGTCCTAATATAACGTTTTCTGAGCAACTTTCTTATATTTGCGTCGAACACAACACATACAACAGCTTATTTATCAACACTTTGCTTATAAAAAGAAGAACTTGACCAATAAATGACCCAAAATATAACTTCTTCTGAGCAATTTTCTTATATTTGTTTGGAACACAACACAAATGACACCTTATTTATCGATACTTTGCTTAAAAAAAAACAATATGACCACCAAATGACCCAGAAACATTCAATGTAAGTGCCCTAATATAATTAAGATGTTCGAATTGAGACGTGCGACAGGTAAAAGGCACTAAAGCTTCATCCAGCAGATCAAAAACCCTCTGAACCAACGTATCCATCTGTGCTCTGAATGATTTGTCATCTCCAGGGAATGTGGATGTGTCTTTGGTGTATCTATCTTCTACGCCCTCTGCCATTTTTTTCCCCCTTCTTTTTTTGCATCATCCCTCTTTCCTTCTTCTACCTCTTCCTTCCATCTCTCCTCTGGACCCAGAATGCTTTGAGCTTCTTCCCTGCTGCCTTTGAACCTAGATCAGAGGAAGCTTTTTGGCTCGGTCGCACACACACACACACAGCGCTGCTCATTCAGGTGCAAGACGTGGTCTGCTGTTTTGATTGCAACGATCCTATATGCAAACACACACATGCATCCGAAGCTAAATATTTTCATCGTCTAATCTAGATCTAAAGCATTGAGTTCCTACCTGTCTGAATATATGTTTGGTTTCCTTAAAAAAACCACAAGACAAACAAAAACAAACCCACATACATTAGGTTTTGTGGTGCAGCAATAATATCTTTTTCATCAAAACCATTTCAGCTATTTTGTAAGTTACATAATTCCATAAAACACCATTTCTTATCCTAAAACAACACAATTATCCTCATTCAGGTACAAGACATAAATAGTCCTATATGCAAACACACATGCATCTAAAGCTGTGTACAATGACTGTTCACATATTTTCATCATATCGTCATTATCAGGCAGAAACCTCGTAAGTCCATTTTTGGTCTTTTTTTTTTTTTTTGTCATAAAACAGTCCTACCGGTCGGTCTTCACATCGGCCTGACAGTTTTAGAAAGATTTAAGCAATGAAAAGTGTTGAAAACAGCTCGTGACTACATCTTTTACTTCATTCATTTATTTAGAATACACATCGTTTTTCCAGTTTCCTGAAAAATAACTGTTTTGGACATAAGAGGTTTCTACCCGACAGCGATGATACCTAGATTTAGATATTTGCACTGAGCTATGATCTGTCTGATTTTTGCATTAACACTGAGGTTACGTGTTTTTCATTAACACAATTCCATTTCAACTGCTATTAAAGTTGCAAAATTCATCATATCGTCATTGTCAGGCAGAAACCTTGTAAGTCCATTTTTGGTCTTTTTTGTTTTGTCATAAAACAGTCCTACTGGTCAGTCTTCACATTGGCCTGACAGTTTTAAAAAGATGTAACCAATGAAAAGTGTTGAAAACAGCTTGTGACTACATATTTTACTCCATTCATTTATTTAGAATACACATCGTTTTTCCAGTTTCCTGAAAAATAACCGTTTTGGACATAAGAGGTTTCTACCCAACAGCGATGATACCTAGATTTAGATATTTGCACTGAGCTATGATCTGTCTGATTTTTGCATTAACATTGAGGTTATGTGTTTTTCATTAACACAATTTCATTTCAACTGCTATTAAAGTTGCAAAATTCATCATATCATCATTGTCAGGCAGAAACCTCGTAAGTCCATTTTTGGTCCTTTTTTGTTTTGTCATAAACTGGTCGGTCTTCATATCAGCCTGACAGTTTTAGAAAGATTCAACCAATGGAAAGTGTTGAAAACAGCTTGTAACTACATCTTTTACTTCATTTATTTAGAATACACATCGTTTTTCCAGTTTCCTGAAAAATAACCTTTTTGGACATAAGAGGTTTCTACCCGACAACGATGACATCTATACGCTTATATGCAAACACACATATGCATCCCAAGCTGTGTACCATGACTGCTCATATATTTCCATCATGTTAACTATACTGTAGATATATGTTTGCTCTGGCCTTGTATTTATTTGAATTTTGCATAAACATTTGTTTTTTGTGTGTCTTTTTTTTTTTTTTTTATTAAACAATTCAATTTCAGCCACTATTGAAGTTGTATAAACCCACATAAAAGCATTTCACATCCTCCCAAAATGACAGAATCTGTGACAAAGGAGTCTTACAATAAAAATAAAATAAAAAAAACATGCTTTGTTTCCAGTTGATGGACCAACTACATTATGTTGTTTAAAAACCAGAAAAAGAAATAAGTGAAAAAATAACTGATGTTTTCAGAGTTGGGTGGAAATAGATGGACAGACACACAGTTGAAGGTTTAATTTCCATGTTGAAGGACTGACAACAAAAGGCAGCCGCTGCTGTTTGCCATCAGTGTGTAAGTGCGTGTGTGTGTGCACTGCTTGTGTGTGTGTTAAAGCGACATTAAAAAGAGCAAAAAAGAAAACAGGTGGGAGGGGAGCATGCTTAACTGCTACCTTTTACACCTGTCAGGAGCCAACTCAAGTGTGTTTATACAATATTTATATCTGACACACGCACATATATATACACACAAAGAAAAGCAGAGAAACAGGCGGCGGCGGTGTCTGCAAACAAGCGGTTCAACAACCTCGCTGCAATTTTGTGTAAATTTCTCCTTAAAGAAACACTTACACACACACATACGCACACAGTCAGGGTTGTGTATATTGTGCAACTATCATATAGTTGCTGTCAAAGCCACCGCCAATTATGACCATTAGGAGTCCCATCATGTCACTAGCTGTCCCTGCGCCGCCTCCCCTCTGCGCCTCCCTCCACCTCCCTCTCACAGACCAGACCCTATAATCTAACCTCACTTTGCTCCCATCACACACACACACACACACACACACACACACACACACACACACACACACACACACACACATACATGTGCACACAGGCAAACAGATTGTTACATGTGCTGTTTTATCTTTTCCTTCTTTCTTCCAGTGTAATTTTTCTTAGACAGAAGGGAAATGGATGTCTGAGGTATAGAAAAAGAAAGGGAAAAAAGGAAAGTTTGTCTCTGTTCCCAGAAACAGTACGATGCTTATGATAAATCATTTCTTTGCCCTTTCTGTTTCTTATCCTTCTCAAAATAAAAACCTGACTTACAGCTTTTAGAATTGTATTTATTCGTTGTGTGTTTTTGTATTACAATAAGAAGGCTAGTGCTATTTATTGTTGAGTATTTTCATTGTTGCTGCGATTGTTATTGTTATTTATTTTTTGATATTGGGCGGAGACAGAGCCAGGGCACACTGTGTTTCATTACCGTGGTATTCGTACCCTGAACGCATATGACAAACTAGAAAAGCGCACCCCTAAGGCAGATCAGTCCCCCCCACCAAAATTCAATCATTTGTTCCTTGTGCCAGTATCAGCATTTCCTGAAAATTTGTTCTAAATCTGCCCCCCCCCTCGATCACCACCAAAACTTTATCATTTGTTCCTTGTTCCAGTATCAACATTTCCTGAAAATTTCATCAAAATGCACCTGCCCCCCTCCCCATCACCACCAAAATTTAATCATTTGTTCCTTGTGCCTTGTTCCTGAAAATTTCATCAACCCCCCCCCCCCCCCCCCCCCCCATCACCACCAAAATGTTATCATTTGTTCCTTGTTCCAGTATCAACATTTCCTGAAAATTTCATCAAAATCCGCCCTTCCCCCTCCCCCCATCATCACCAAAATTGTATCATTTGTTCCTTGTGCCAGTATCAGCATTTCCTGAAAATTTGTTCTAAATCTGCCCCCCCGATCACCACCAAAACTTTATCATTTGTTCTTTGTTCCAGTATCAAAATTTCCTGAAAATTTTATCAAAATCCGTCTGTCCCCCTCCCCCCATCACCGCCAAAATTTTATCATTTGTTCCTTGTGCCAGTATCAGCATTTCCTGAAAATTTCATCACACCCCCCCACAAATCACCACCAAAATTTAATCATTTGTTTCTTGTGCCAGTATCAACATTTCCTGAAAATTTCATCAAAGTCTACCCCCCCTCCCCATCACCACCGAAATTTAATCATTTGTTCCTTGTGCCTTGTTCCTGAAAATTTCATCGACCCCCCCCCCCCATCACCACCAAAATGTTATCATTTGTTCCTTGTTCCAGTATCAACATTTCCTGAAAATTTCATCAAAATCCGCCCCTCCCCCTCCCCCCATCATCACCAAAATTGTATCATTTGTTCCTTGTGCCAGTATCAGCATTTCCTGAAAATTTGTTCTAAATCTGCCCCCCCGATCACCACCAAAACGTTATCATTTGTTCTTTGTTCCAGTATCAACATTTCCTGAAAATTTCATCAAAATCTGTCTGCCCCCCTCCCCCCATCACCGCCAAAATTTTATCATTTGTTCCTTGCGCCAGTATCAGCATTTCCTGAAAATTTCATCAACCCCCTCCCATCACCACCAAAATTTTATAATTTGTTCCTTGTGCCAGTATCAGCATTTCCTGAAAATTGGTTCTAAATCTGCCCCCCCATCAACACCAAAATTTTATCATTTGCTCCTTGTGCCAGTATCAACATTTCCTGAAAATTTCATCAAAATTTCTCGTGCCCCCCTGCACACACCAAAATTTTATCATTTGTTCCTTGTGCCAGTATCAATATTTCCTGAAAATTTCATCAAAATCCTTCCATAATTTTTTTGGTTATCTTGCTAACAAACAAACAAACAAACAGACAAACAAACAAACAGACCAACCCCGATGAAAACATAACCTCCTGAAATAAACTTGAAATACATATTTTTAAAAAGCGGTAGAAAACACTGGCTGATACATTTAACACTCCTGACCACCGTGTGTGGACAGCGCTCCTGCTTTCATTTCCTCTATTTTCCGTTTTCATTTACCCATTCACCTATCTCCTTCCAGTGACAGCAGCACAGGTACCTGAGTGATGTTTGTATTGTGTGCACTGGATTGAAAAGGAAATGGCCGTTAAAGCCTGCAGGGTAGAAGTAGAAAAGAGCAGGGTGAAGGAGCGTCACACTGTACTTCTCACACTCAGGAAGTGTCGGTGCTATACATCCAAGCCTGTAATTGAAGGAGACATATACATTTCCTTTGGGTCAGAGCATGTGTTTAGACTGACTGAGGTTGTATGTGTGTTGAAAAGGAAGCTATTAGCCTCATAGCCAGCGGCTGGACAGTAGTTAGGACACCTGCTTCAGTTCACAGGTAACACTCCGTTTATGAGTCTAAGCAGTGTTTCCTATGAAGAGAGGCTGGAGCTTCTCTTCTGAGCAGTTCATTCATTCATTCATTCAGGCAGTAGTGTTGGTGTTTATGTGTGTCGGGCTGTTCCTACAGTCGCAAAGAGGACGTACACTGCAAAAAATCTAAATCTTACCAAGTGTATTTTTCTTATTTCTAGTCCAAATATCTCATCACACTTAAAATAAGACATAATCACCTAAACAGTAACTTTTCAGTGCGATGTAAGAACTTATTTTTAGACAATAGATCTGGAAAATCTTATATATATTTTTTTACTTAATTCAAGATTTTGTTTTGCTTAATTCAAGATTATTTTGGTTAATTCAAAATTGTTTGCTTAATTCAAGATATTTTTGCTTAATAGGGTTAGAGTTAGAGTTAGAGTTAGAGTTAGGTTATTTTTCTCATTTCTAGTCAAAATATGTCATCACACTTAAAATAAGATATAATCACCTAAAGAGTAACTTTTCAGTGAGATATAAGAACTTATTTTTAGACAAAAGGTCTGGAAAATCTTATATTTTTTACTTAATTCAAGATTTTTTTTTTTTTTTGTTAATTCAAGATTTTTTGCTTAATTCAAGATATTTTTGCTTAATAGGGTTAGAGTTACAGTTTGGGTTTGGTTATTTTTCTCACTTCTACTCAAAATATCTCATCACACTTAAAATAAGATATAATCACCTAAACAGTAACTTTTCAGTGAGATATAAGAACTTATTTTTAGACAAAGGTCTGGAAAATCTTATATTTTTTACTTAATTCAAGATTTTTTTGATTAATTCAAGATTTTTTGCTTAATTCAAGATATTTTTGCTTAATAGGGTTAGAGTTAGAGTTAGGGTTAGAGTTAGAGTTAGGTTATTTTTCTCATTTCTAGTCAAAATATGTCATCACACATAAAACAAGACATAATCACCTAAACAGTAACTTTTCAGTAAGATATAAGAACTTATTTTTAGACAATAGATCTTGAAAATCTTATATTTTTTGCTTGATTCAAGGGTTTTTTTTTCTTGTTTTTTTTTTTTTTTTTTTTTGCTTGATTCAAGATTCTTTTGCTTAATTCAAGATTCTTTTGCTTAATTCAAGATTTGCTTTTGCTTAATTCAAGCAAAAAAAAAAAAAAAAAAAAATTGCCAATGGAACAAGTGAAAATTATCTGGGTAAGATTTCTTGAAATAAGATTTTCAAGATCTATTGTCTAAAAATAAGTTCTTATATCTCACTAAAAAGTTACTCTTTAGGAGATTATGTCTTATTTTAAGTGTGATGTGATATTTTGACTAGAAATGAGAAAAATACACTTGGTGTAAGAGTAAATAACCTGTGTATCGGCTGCTAAACTTGATTGATTGATTGATTGATTGATTGATTGACTGATGTATTTATTTTGAATATGAATGTCAAAAAAGAAGAAAAATAAATAAACCAAACATTTAAATGTAAGACATATATTACTAGATCAAAGGTCTACAGTGCACACAGATGCATAAAGACACATCATGCTAATGCTAATAAATAAGAGCTGTTTTTACATCATGTGATGAAGCAAACTTGAAAAAGTTGCAAAAAAAACAAGCCAAAACAAATCATTTCCATATTTGGAAGGAATATATTGCACTGTAGTTACTGTAATAAAAAGAGTAGAAGAAGAGATCTGGGTAGATTCCAACTAAAATACATAATGATGAACGGAATAATTTAGTCTCATTGATCCATTTGTTACTACCAGTTTTAATTTTTATTAATTTTTGATTTGCATAACAAAAACTAAAGAGAGGAAAGGAAAAACAATGATCAAAATACAACAAATTGTGCAGGTGAGAGCAAAAATCCCATGAGATTTACAAAAATATGTCATCCAAATACCAAAAAGAGCAAGACAACAAGCTAAGAAGATTCAAGTAAGTAAATGAAAGACAAATAAAAGAGATTGTAATGTAGTAAGTGTATGCTGACTGTGTTTTTATTAATATCTCCAATATCTGTGGATGTAAAAGAAGAGTTTACAGTGTCAGTGGTTTGTTGGGATATCTGAGAAGATCATCAGTCACTAGTTTGATCTTTATTGTTAAGATTTACTTGTAAAAAAGTGGTTCCATTTCCCATTTCGGATGTTAAGTCTTTAACAAAAAAGGCAAAAAAACACCTCGAGTGAGCATAAAAACATCTTTCAATAAATTCAGAAGCTTTTATACATTTTGCCGGTCTGGTAAACGTCTTAAAAAAACTTGCCTAAATAGTGGTTTCTGCTTCTCAGGGATGGATAAGAGGAGTAGATCATAACACTGGTGGAACTCTCTAAGGCTTGATGTCATCTGAACACACACACAAACCATGTTCTTTGTCTGCTTTGCTAGGGCGCACAGTGTTACTGGAGAGTTGGCCGGCGTGCCGCTGCCGCTGCCGCAGTGCCAGGAGCCGACACTTCCCTGATCCCTGAAGTGTTTCAGCAGGCAGAGCGGGACTCAAACTGGGCTCGCTGCAACATTTAATTGGGTCCCTGAACTATTCTGGGGGGCGCTGAAAAAATAAATTTCCCGTTTATGAACAGTTCTTCTTAGATAGGTTACGGAACTTTCACTTTTATACGTGTGTGTCTTGACTTCCGGTTTGAAAATAATGTATTTCACAGATAAAAAAGTAGCAGTAATTAAGATTTTAGGGCTGGCAGTGGCTTCAAAAACAAGAAAAGAAAACTGGAAACAGATCAGAAGTATCATGTGTAAGTGTCACAGCAAGTGGCAAACACTCCAACACACACACATTTACAGGTGCAACACCCTGTAGGTCCGCAAACTATTCTAGGGGGCGCTGAAAAAATTATTTTCCCGTTTATGAACACTTCTTCTTAGATAGGTTATGGAACTTTTACTTTTATATGCATGTATCTTGACTTTTGGCTGAAAATAATGTATTTCACAGACAAAAAAGTAGCAGTAATTTAGATTTTAGGACTGGCAGAAGCTTAAAAAAAAGAAAAGAAAACTGGAAACAGATCAGAAGTATCATGTGTAAGTGTCACAGCAAGTGGCAAACACTCCAACACACACACATTTACAGGTGCAACACCCTGTAGGTCCGCAAACTATTCTAGGGGGCGCTGAAAAAATAAATTTCCTGTTTATGAGCGCTTCTTCTTAGATAGGTTACAGAACTTTTATTTTTATGTGCATGTATCTTGACTTTTGGTTGAAAATAATGTATTTCACAGACAAAAAAAGTAGCAGTAATTTAGATTTCAGGGCTGGCAGTGGCTTAAAAAAAAGAAAAAACTGGAAACAGATGAGAAGTATCATGTGTAAGTGTCACAGCAAGTGGCAAACACTCCAACACACACACATTTACAGGTGCAACACCCTGTAGGTCCTCGAAGTATTCTAGGGGGCGCTGAAAAAATACATTTCCCATTGACGAACACTTCTTCTTAGATAGGTTACGGAACTTTTATTTTTATACGTGTGTGTGTCTCGACTTTCGGTTTGAAAATAATGTATTTCACAGACAAAAAAGTAGCAGTAATTTAGATTTTAGGACTGGCAGAAGCTTAAAAAAAAGAAAAGAAAACTGGAAACAGATCAGAAGTATCATGTGTAAGTGTCACAGCAAGTGGCAAACACTCCAACACACATTTACAGGTGCAACACCCTGTAGGTCCTCAAACCATTCTAGGGGGCGCTGAAAAAATAATTTCCTGTTTATGAACGCATCTTCTCAGATAGGTTACAGAACTTTTACTTTTATATGCATGTATCTTGACTTTTGGTTGAAAATAATGTATTTCACAGACAAAAAAGTAGCAGTAATTTAGATTTTAGGGCTGGCAGTGGCTTAAAAAAAAGAAAAAACCGGAAACAGATCAGAAGTATCATGTGTAAGTGTCATAGCAAGTGGCAAACACTCCAACACACACACATTTACAGGTGCAACACCCTGTAGGTCCGCAAACTATTCTAGGGGGCGCTGAAAAAATAAATTTCCTGTTTATGAACGCTTCTTCTTAGATAGGTTACAGAACTTTTATTTTTATATGCATGTATCTTGACTTTTGGTTGAAAATAATGTATTTCGCAGACAAAAAAAGTAGCAGTAATTTAGATTTTAGGGCTGGCAGTGGCTTAAAAAAAAGAAAAAACTGGAAACAGATGAGAAGTATCATGTTTTAAGTGTCACAGCAAGTGGCAAACACTCCAACACACACACACACACACACACACACACACACACACATTTACAGGTGCAACACCCTGTAGGTCCTCGAAGTATTCTAGGGGGCGCTGAAAAAATACATTTCCCATTAACGAACACTTCTTCTTAGATAGGTTACAGAACTTTTATTTTATACGTGTGTGTGTCTCGACTTTCGGTTTGAAAATAATGTATTTCACAGACAAAAAAGTAGCAGTAATTTAGATTTTAGGGCTGGCAGTCATTGGAAAAAAAAGAAAAGAAAACTGGAAACAGATCAGAAGTATCATGTGTAAGTGTCACAGCAAGTGGCAAACACTCCAACACATATTTACAGGTGCAACACCCTGTAGGTCCTCAAACCATTCTAGGGGGCGCTGAAAAAATAATTTCCTGTTTATGAACGCATCTTCTCAGATAGGTTACAGAACTTTTACTTTTATATGCATGTATCTTGACTTTTGGTTGAAAATAATGTATTTCACAGACAAAAAAGTAGCAGTAATTTAGATTTTAGGGCTGGCAGTGGCTTAAAAAAAAGAAAAGAAAACTGGAAACAGATCAGAAGTATCATGTGTAAGTGTCATAGCAAGTGGCAAACACTCCAACACACACACATTTACAGGTGCAACACCCTGTAGGTCCGCAAACTATTCTAGGGGGCGCTGAAAAAATAAATTTCCTGTTTATGAACGCTTCTTCTTAGATAGGTTACAGAACTTTTATTTTTATATGCATGTATCTTGACTTTTGGTTGAAAATAATGTATTTCGCAGACAAAAAAGTAGCAGTAATTTAGATTTTAGGGCTGGCAGTGGCTTCAAAAAAAGAAAAAACTGGAAACAGATGAGAAGTATCATGTTTTAAGTGTCACAGCAAGTGGCAAACACTCCAACACACACACACACACACACACACATTTACAGGTGCAACACCCTGTAGGTCCTCGAAGTATTCTAGGGGGCGCTGAAAAAATACATTTCCCATTAACGAACACTTCTTCTTAGATAGGTTACAGAACTTTTATTTTTATACGTGTGTGTGTCTCGACTTTCGGTTTGAAAATAATGTATTTCACAGACAAAAAAGTAGCAGTAATTTAGATTTTAGGGCTGGCAGTCATTGGAAAAAAAAGAAAAGAAAACTGGAAACAGATCAGAAGTATCATGTGTAAGTGTCACAGCAAGTGGCAAACACTCCAACACATATTTACAGGTGCAACACCCTGTAGGTCCTCAAACCATTCTAGGGGGCGCTGAAAAAATAATTTCCTGTTTATGAACGCATCTTCTCAGATAGGTTACAGAACTTTTACTTTTATATGCATGTATCTTGACTTTTGGTTGAAAATAATGTATTTCACAGACAAAAAAGTAGCAGTAATTTAGATTTTAGGGCTGGCAGTGGCTTAAAAAAAAGAAAAGAAAACTGGAAACAGATCAGAAGTATCATGTGTAAGTGTCATAGCAAGTGGCAAACACTCCAACACACACACATTTACAGGTGCAACACCCTGTAGGTCCGCAAACTATTCTAGGGGGCGCTGAAAAAATAAATTTCCTGTTTATGAACGCTTCTTCTTAGATAGGTTACAGAACTTTTATTTTTATATGCATGTATCTTGACTTTTGGTTGAAAATAATGTATTTCGCAGACAAAAAAGTAGCAGTAATTTAGATTTTAGGGCTGGCAGTGGCTTCAAAAAAAGAAAAAACTGGAAACAGATGAGAAGTATCATGTTTTAAGTGTCACAGCAAGTGGCAAACACTCCAACACACACACACACACACACACACATTTACAGGTGCAACACCCTGTAGGTCCTCGAAGTATTCTAGGGGGCGCTGAAAAAATACATTTCCCATTAACGAACACTTCTTCTTAGATAGGTTACAGAACTTTTATTTTTATACGTGTGTGTGTCTCGACTTTCGGTTTGAAAATAATGTATTTCACAGACAAAAAAGTAGCAGTAATTTAGATTTTAGGGCTGGCAGTCATTGGAAAAAAAAGAAAAGAAAACTGGAAACAGATCAGAAGTATCATGTGTAAGTGTCACAGCAAGTGGCAAACACTCCAACACATATTTACAGGTGCAACACCCTGTAGGTCCTCAAACCATTCTAGGGGGCGCTGAAAAAATAATTTCCTGTTTATGAACGCATCTTCTCAGATAGGTTACAGAACTTTTACTTTTATATGCATGTATCTTGACTTTTGGTTGAAAATAATGTATTTCACAGACAAAAAAGTAGCAGTAATTTAGATTTTAGGGCTGGCAGTGGCTTAAAAAAAAGAAAAGAAAACTGGAAACAGATCAGAAGTATCATGTGTAAGTGTCATAGCAAGTGGCAAACACTCCAACACACACACATTTACAGGTGCAACACCCTGTAGGTCCGCAAACTATTCTAGGGGGCGCTGAAAAAATAAATTTCCTGTTTATGAACGCTTCTTCTTAGATAGGTTACAGAACTTTTATTTTTATATGCATGTATCTTGACTTTTGGTTGAAAATAATGTATTTCGCAGACAAAAAAAGTAGCAGTAATTTAGATTTTAGGGCTGGCAGTGGCTTAAAAAAAAGAAAAAACTGGAAACAGATGAGAAGTATCATGTTTTAAGTGTCACAGCAAGTGGCAAACACTCCAACACACACACACACACACACACACACACACACACATTTACAGGTGCAACACCCTGTAGGTCCCTGAACTATTCTAGGGGGCGCTGAAAAAATAAATTTCCCATATAGGTTACGGAACTTTTATTTTTATATGTGTGTACCTTGACTTTTGGTTTGAAAATAATGTATTTCACAGACAAAAAAAGTAGCAGTAATTTAGATTTTAGGGCTGGCAGTGGCTTAAAAAAAGAAAAAACTGGAAACAGATGAGAAGTATCATGTTGTAAGTGTCACAGCAAGTGGCAAACACTCCGACACACACACACAAACACACACATTTACAGGTGCAACACCCTGTAGTGTCCCAATGTGTGTCATTAGGCCTATCAGGGCCACTCTAGAAGGATTAGAGGACTGTTAGAAGAACAAGGCGTCACACACACACACACACTGACAGCTCACCACTGGGTTGTCTACACACTGCTGGACACCAAATCCCTGCTTGGATGTGTGTGTGTGTGTGTGTGTGTGTGTGTGAAAGAGAATGTGTTAGCACGTGCCAGTATCTGGTGTATCATGCTGTGAGCACTGAGCAAAGATATCAGTGTACCGCTGAGCCCCTTACAGAGCTAATCCATCACACACACACACACACACATATACACACACATACGCAGTACAAAACCAGATATCACAGCATAATTATGTGCAGTACAGCTCCTACAAAAATGTGCCATATCTTTAGATTTCTATTCTCGTCCTATGAGAAAATCCCACCTTTACTGTGAGTTGAATTGATTTGAAAAATCTTTAACGTCCCAAAATGGCAATTTGATTTGCAACAGAAGTGTACACATCTCACATATCACCAAAACAATCAATCTCACATACTACAATAATACAATAAATACAGTAAATGAATAAATAAGTTCTCATAAGTCGCTTTTCCATCGGACATCTGCGCAAAACTTTACCGATATTTACGAAATGTCGAAAAAACAGAAGTGTGTCATGTCGGTTTTTCCATGAAATCACACATGCGATGATTTGTTTATTTATTATCGCGAGATCACACGAGAAGTCATTCCATAAACATGGCGACAAACGTAAATATAGTGTTGATTTACGGATATATTTATTATTATTATACATTACCCCTCTATCTTGTACTAAATTTAAAAAATGATTAGGTTTCCTGGTGTGTCCACACATACCGCGACATGTTTCTTCTTCTTCTTTGCCTGTTGTAATGTTCGTTTTTTTTTTTTTTATTCACCTGACTCTAGTTGCGAAAAAAAAAGGTCTTTCTATTGCAGTTTTGCGTGATATACCATTTGCGCTATGCCGGAAAAACCACCTCTTGCCAGCGCAAAAACTTTTAATCAAAAAATGAGACTTTAGGCAAAATTGTCATTTTTCCATTAGGTCAATTTTTATGCACAAGTTATACTTGCGCAATTTGAGGGTCAATGGAAAAGCGACTCTAGTTAATGGTGCATTGTTCACAACAGGCTATTTAAAAACTGAATGGCAGATGGGACAAATGATTTGAGACATCGGTTTGAGTCGGTGTGTTTTGAGCGAATCGAATCAAACATAAATCAGGTGACGAATAAATGAAAATAACCTACAGCAACGGAGAAAAGAGAAAGAAAGAGGGAAAAAAAGGCACTTTTGTTCCCTCTTTGAATTAGTATTTAGAATAAACCTAAATCTTGTTGTAAAGTTCCATCTGGACCTAAAGCTGTTCTTTAATGGTTATTAATTAAGTATGAATTAAGCAAAAAAATAAATAAAATCTGCTAATGGAACAAGTGAAAATTATCTTGGTAATATTTCTTGAAATAAGATTTTCAAGATCTATTGTCTAAACGTAAGTTTTATTTTCTCACCGAAAAGTTACTCTTTCGGTGATTATGTCTTATTTTACGTGTGATGAGATATTTGGGCTAGAAATGAGAAAAAAATCACTCGGTAAGATTTAGATTTTTGCAGTGTAAGAGTAAATAACCTGTGTATCGGCTGCTAAACTTGATTGATTGATTGACTGATTGATTGATTGATTGATGTATTTATTTTGAATATGAATATCAAAAAAAGAAGAAAAATAAATAAAACATTTAAACATAAGACATATAATACTAGATCAAAGGTCTACAGTGCAAACAGACGCATAAAGACACATAATGCTAACGCTAATAGATAGCATCCACGAATCTAATCAAACATAAATCAGGTGACGGATAAATGAAAATAACCTACAGCAACGGAGAAAAGAAAAAGAAAGAGGGAAAAAAAGGCACTTTTGTTCCCTCTTTGAATTAATATTTAGAATAAACCTAAATCTTGTTGTAAAGTTCCATCTGGACCTAAAGCTGTTCTTTAATGGTTATTAATTAAGTATGAATTAAGCAAAAAAAAAAAAAAAAATCTGCTAATGGAACAAGTGAAAATTATCTTGGTAATATTTCTTGAAATAAGATTTTCAAGATCTATTGTTTAAAAGTAAGTTCTATTTTCTCACTGAAAAGTTACTCTTTCGGTGATTATGTCTTATTTTACGTGTAATGAGATATTTGGACTAGAAATGAGAAAAATTCACTCGGTAAGATTTAGATTTTTGCAGTGTAAGAGTAAATAACCTGTGTATCGACTGCTAAACTTGATTGATTGATTGATTGATTGATGTATTTATTTTGAATATGAATGTCAAAAAAGAAGAAAAATAAATAAAAGATTTAAACATAAGACATATAATACTAGATCAAATACAGTGTAAACAGATGCATGAAGACACATAATGCTAACGCTAATAGATAGTATCCACGAATCTAATTAAACATAAATCAGGTGACGGATAAATGGAAGTAACCAACAGCAACAGAGAAAAGAGAAAGAAAGAGGGAACAAAAGGTGCTCGGTTAAGTTTCTATTGGTGTTGTTTGTTTGAATAAAACTATCCCAGATGGTTCTTTAAGTATAGGAGTGGAGTCACCCAGCCAACATATGCACTGACAGTCTGTCTGTCTTTATTCCACCTCTGCCCACTGATGCTTTCCAACCACTCCAGAGGAAGCGGGGAGGGGGACGAAAAAAAAGGGAGGATGGATAGATAGTAGATAGATTGAGAAAGAAGCAGCGGAGAGTAGAAAAAGAGTAGTGGGATGGACGGTGTAGAGGTGACGGAGGAGGGTGTAAGTGCAGCAGCAGCTCAGTAAGTCAGTGGTTTGGGAGAACACAAAAGGAGTTGATGTGTGTGGCTCTTTTCAAGGCTGGTGTCTTTTTTGGTGGGGCAGGGGTAGTTTAGGGTAGGGGGGTGACAATAGGGTGGAGGGCCGGGTGCATTAAGCTCCCTTATAGCTAGCTGAGTGCAGTCACTGAGCCAAGGGGCTGGTCATTTCGCTGTTTTCACTGAGGGGGAAAAAAGGGTGAGGAGGAGGAGGAGGAAGAGGAGGAGGTGGGGGTGGGGGTTGGGGGGTTCCTCTCTGGTGACAATTTCCACCTCCTCCCTTCTCCGACCATTCTTCTGCTTCTCCAGAGGCTTTTCTTCAGGGTTAATACAGCCTGCAGTGGAGGGTGGGATGGGGTGGCCTGTTGGTGGGGAGCGCTTTAAGGCCAAACTAAACCCCTCTAACCCCAAAGGCTTTTATTACTATCAAGAACTGTTGGAGCACTTCAACTCCAACGTAGACTAGTGAACAAGGGAGGGTTTTTTTTTTTTTTAGTATGTATCTGATTTTCCTACTACAAGACATACTCACAACCTAAAGTAAGAAAAAGAAGTAGACAATACAGAATTACTCCTCAATGCATCTTAGGAGTTGGAGTTTTACTGATTTCATGACTTTTCCTATAAAGTTTTAACCCTTTATCGGGCAAGTGACTATTTTTGGTCATTTCCACACACATTCAATCAATCAATCAATCATCCATCCATCCATCCATTCATTATCTTCCGCTTCTTCCGGGGCCGGGTCACGGGGGTAACAGTCTAAGCAGGGATGCCCAGACTTCCCTCTCCCCAGACACCTCTTCCAGCTCTTCCGGGAGGACCCCAAGGCGTTCCCAGGCCAGCCGAGAGACATAGTCTCTCCAACGTGTCCTGGGTCTTCCCCGAGGTCTCCTCCCGGTGGGACATGCCCGGAACACCTCCCCAGGGAGACGTCCAGGAGGCATCCGAAAATCAATCAATCAGTCAAATTTTATTTATATAACACCAAAAAGCTACACAAAAGTTATATCTCATGACACTTTACAAATCGAGTTGGTCAAAACCAGACTCTACATTATAAAGAAAGTGACAGCAACAGGTACAGTGAGTCAACAATCTCAGGTCCAATGTGGTCTCCAGGGTCTGTAAGGTCCACCTCTGCATGAACAGTGAGTAGACCTGCTTTGTTCGGTACCATGAAGTAATGGTACTAATGTAAGGAATGATGTTCAAAGGGATCATGTGGATGTGGACAGGGGTCTGGATCAGCACTTATGTTGGTCTAATGTTCGAAAATACATGTTCCTTTCACCTCACATGTGTTTTTCTTGTATTTTTTATATATGCTTCTTGGAATTTTATTTTTATTTTTTACTTTTTTGCCACATATTGGCAATGAACCAAATATGGTAACTTCACTGACCTTGATTTTGTACATCACAATAAAAATGTTTGAAAAATTTCACAATAGTAATAAAGTCTTGTTATGTCCTCCAATAACACACTAAGGTTTAAACTTTGAATTCCAGAGTATTTCTAAAGGGTTAACTCCTCACTGGCAGTACTTGCTTTTCCATTAACCCTCAAATTGCGTGAATAAAACTTGGGCATAAAAATTTACCTCGCCAAAAGTCTAGTTTTTTGATTAAAAGTTTTTGTGCTGGCAAGAGGTGGTTTTCAGGCATAGTGTAAATGGTATCACGCATAACTGCAATAGTAAGACCGTTTTCTGCAACTAGTGTCATGTAAATTTTAAAAAAAAAAAGGATGTTAATAGATGTTACAACAAGCGAAGAAGAAGAGTTTTAAAAGAAACATGGTGCGGTATGTTTTGGACACACCAGGAAACTGAAGAATTTTTTTAATGTAGTATGAGATAGAGGGGTAATATATAATAATAATGAATATATCTGTAAATCGACGTGATATTTACATTTGTCGCCATGTTTATGGAATGACTTCTTGTGTCATCTTGCGATAATAAATAAACAAATCGTCACATTTGTGATTTAATGGAAAAACCGACATTACACACTTGTGTTTTTTCACCATTTAGTAAATATTGGTAAAGTTTTGTGCAGATGTCCAATGGAAAAGCGACTTATGTTGCAAGAGTGACCAACTGATCAACAGCGTGCTATGTCATTTCTGCATCTACTTACCTTGCAAAACAGTAAAAAAAAAAAAAATACAGCCTAGAATGCACTGTAAGGAAGCATAGGATTATGGGAGTTGTTGTTTTCACCACTTATGTGTGAATCAAGTAGAAATTGTATTTAAAGAGATGACAGAGTCATATTATTGCATCATTTCATTTACATTAACAACGAACAAATACAATGTTCCACTTATAGAATACTGGGAGCAATAGTAAATATCGGTAAATTTTTGCACAGACGTCCAATGGAAAAGCGACTAGTGTTAATGTTACGGAATGTACATGTGCATCCACCTACAGAGGAGTAACAAAAGACAAGAGTGATGCAGGAGCAGAGAGAAGAAGGAGGGAAAACCATGGAGGACAGGATGAAAGCTGTCTCCACTTTAAAGTGGATTAGAGGCGCGCAGTGCTAAAACAATGGGAGGTGAAAAATCAAATTAGGCCTCCCAAAACATCAAACGAGCAGGGCCAGGAATAGCTGAGCTTCCACTGTTGCTAATCTGTTGACTCAATGTGAATGATACACACTGGTATTCAGCGCCCAAGATGAGCTGTTCTGCTTCTTTTCGCCTCTGTGCACTTGTGTTTGACTACGTTTCTCATCTGAGCTGGGTGTTTATTCACATTTTGTCTCACACTTTTCACTTTTACATCCTAGTTTTTTTGCCTCGTTTTTTGTGTGTTGGTTTATTAAATGCAACCATTAGACTAAAAAATGTATGTACTAACGTGCATTTGCTTCACTGAACTAACCTGACATGTAGTTTTGTCTTTGGTTCTGCTTTTCCCACCATTTTTTTTGTTTTGTCTTGCATTTTTTTTGTGTGTGTGTGTGTGTGTTCCCTGTAGTTCTGTTCTCCACTCCCCTGCTGACTTTTCTTCTCTTTAACTTTGCTCATGCTACATATTCCATATTTACATTTTCTACACCGGCTTCTTGTTTCTATTCTTTCTCATGATCTGACAACAGAAGAATAAAAGTTAACATACAAAGAAGAAAACAGCTCTGTGGGCCGTATCTTGTCTTGGGCTGAACTACATGTGAGCAGTGATAACAAGACAGGCAAATAAAACCTGGAAATAAAAAAAAAATAATGATGTGCTAACTTTGAACTCTTCATCCTAACTTTTAACCGACTGCTTCAACCTTTTAAACCTCCCATGCATAGTTTGTTTCCTTCCTGTTCTAACTTTTCTCTATGATTTAATGTTATTTTATCAGCGTGATTGCATCATCATATAATCATAAATAGTCTTTTTTGTTAATGTTAACTGCTAAGTATCCAGATCCACTGCTACATCTGGATGTGTACGGGCCTAGACTATCCTTACAAAATGACTTTCTCTCCCTCTACCCCTCCCACTGTTCCCAGTAAAGAAGAAGAATGCCCCAGCAGCGATGCATGTTCCATTGTTCACGCTCTGCCTCCAATTTGCTCTCCACATTCTGCGGCCTCGGCCGAGACGTTACGCCGGCTTAAGGGACAAATCGCACACACAAAAAGGGAAAGAGAGAGAGAGAAAGACAGAGGTGGTGGCAGTGGGGTGGGGTGGGGGGGGTGCAAAGGAAAAGATATGGAGAGACGAGAAGAGAGAGTTGGTAGGGAAGGGGAGGGGGGGCAGAGAGAGAGAGAGAGAAAAGGGCTAACCCTCTTCACAGCAATGCAATTATGGTCTGCATTTGAAGCCGGCAGGGTTTTGTGGCAGCCTCTCTCGCTCTTTCTCTCTTCGTCACTCTCTGTACTTTAGCGGCGAAGCTAATAGCCATAGCCGCGGCAATTTCTACGGTACATGACATTAACATGGTAGCGTGTCGCCGACAAAGGGAGGCATTCAAAGGGACTTAGAAAAGAGCAGCGGTTTCGCCTGGTTAAGTAGGCCTCAACCTGCCAAGGCGGCAAGACAGACAGACAGCTAGTGTGTTTATTACCCAAGCCACCTAGGGAGAGGAGGAGAGGAGGAGAGGAGAGGAGAGAGGAGGGGAGGAGAAACTAGCGGAGGAGAAAGGAGGAGAGGAGAGGAGAGGAGAGAGGAGGAGAGGAGAAACTAGCGGAGGAGAAAGGAGGAGAGGAGAGGAGAGGAGAGAGGAGGAGAGGAGAAACTAGCGGAGGAGAAAGGAGGAGAGGAGAGGAGAAACTAGCGGAGGAGAAAGGAGGAGAGGAGAGGAGAAAGGAGGAGAGGAGAAACTAGCGGAGGAGAAAGGAGGAGAGGAGAGGAGAGAGGAGAGAGGAGAAACTAGCGGAGGAGAAAGGAGGAGAGGAGTGGAGAAAGGAGGAAAGGAGAGGAGGGGAGGAGAAAGGAGGAGAGGAGAGGAGGGGAGAGGAGAAAGGAGGAGAGGAGAAACTAGCGGAGGAGAAAGGAGGAGAGGAGTGGAGGGGAGAGGAGAGGAGAGGAGAGGAGAGGAGAGGAGAGGAGAGGAGAGGAGAGGAGAGGAGAGAGAGAGGAGAGGAGAGGAGAAAGGAGGAGAGGAGAAACTAGCGGAGGAGAAAGGAGGAGTGGAGAAAGGAGGAGAGGAGAGGAGAGGAGAAAGGAGGAAAGGAGAGGAGGGGAGGGGAGGAGAAAGGAGGAGAGGAGAGAGGAGGAGGAGAGGAGAAAGGAGGAAAGGAGAGGAGGGAAGAGGAGAAAGGAGGAGAGGAGGAGAGGAGAGGAGAGGAGAGAAGGGGAGAGGAGAAAGGAGGACAGGAGAAAGGAGGAAAGGAGAGGAGCGGAGAGGAGAGGAGAAAGGAGGAGAGGAGAGGAGAGGAGAGGAGAGGAGAAGGAAAGGAAAGGAAAGGAAAGGAAAGGAAAGGAAAGGAAAGGAAAGGAAAGGAAAGGAAAGGAAAGGAAAGGAAAGGAAAGGAAAGGAAAGGAAAGGAAAGGAAAGGAAAGGAAAGGTGGAAACGTCTCCTTGACCTGACCCTTTAAAAATACACCCAAAAAAAGTGGGACGCGGCCGCATGAGTAAATGAAACCTTAGCCCACATGTTCCAAAAAGAATGCAGACGCTTAAAATGACGCTATAAAACAAAACTACACTGGGAATAGCACAAAAACTCCGATTGGGTTTCACTTTACATACGAGTAAAATTCAACACATAACTGGGACCACCAAGCAGGACAGCTGCTCTGCCTGGTAGCACTAACAGCATTCATAAACGCAGAAAGATAATACGTGTTATGGAAGTGATTATATGAATGACTGTCTATGTGCGTGTGTGTCCGTCAGCATGTGAGAAACAGGTGGCCACTTTTATAATTTGCCATACAGTAGCAATGATTTTTTTTTTTTTTCCTTCTTTATCTGAGTGTTACCCTGACTAATTTGAGTGGGCATGTGTACACTTTAATGCCAGATTTTCCACAGGCCTTGAAAATACAATGAGATCATTGTGCCCGTGTTTAATAATACAGATGTGCACATACACTGCAGCATAGGGTACGCGTCACAGAAGATTTCAACAAGTGCACACATTATGCAAACATCATCTAAATATTATGTCTTGTATGTTTCTGTTGTATATGGTATTCCTTGCAATATTTTTTGGACCCTTTCAGAATGCTGCATCGGCCCTCGGTGACTGAACAACCAAAAACATCTACTGATCTGTAATGTTTAATAACTTTGGATCCACTAATCCTATTAATATGTGTAAATAATTCAAGAAAAATGCAGTTTCTCAGCTTTTCATTGTCATCAGATATGATCCATATGGATGTTTAGAGGCTCTATAGTCAGTGTGGAAACACTTTAATCTTCTTGGAAACACAAGTAGTTTGAAAAATGGGTTGTAAATGTCTGTTTTTGTGTTGAATTAATGATAGATTTGGCTGAAAACATTTTTTTTTAATAAACTTTTCTCTGTTTTTTCTGTTTTTTTAATGTCTACTTTTATGAACATCTGCATAAAAAGGAAATGAAATATAGGAAAATACTTAATTTTCGCTGGAAAAAGGAGGATAACGCTGTAATAAATAGTGATAAATCACTTACTAGAGGGAAAAAAATAGTTTGGAAATTGCCACAAAAGTACTTTTTAAGGGTTAACATTAAAAAGTGGCTATAAATGCATGTTTTTGTGTTGAATTAATGATAGATTTGGCTGAAAAACATTTTTTTTTTACAGTTTTCTCTGTGTTGATATACTAACCTTTGAATTTACTCTGAGCTTTTATGAACATCTGCATAAAAAGGACAATAGTTATAAGAAAATACTTGATTTTCACTGGAAAAATGAGGATGATATTGTAATAAATGGTGATAAATCACTTAGTAGAGGAAAAAAATTGTTTGGAAATTGATACAAAAGTAATTTTTAAGCGTTAACATATTAAAAAGTGTTTGTAAATACCTGTTTTTGTGTTGAATTAGTGATAGATTTTGCTGAAAACATCAGTTTTTAACCTATTTTCTCTGTTCTGATATACTAACATTTGAATCTACTCTGAGGTTTTTTAAACATCTGCATTAAATGGAAATTAAATATAAGAAAATACTTGATTTGCACTGGAAAAAGGAGGAAAATATTATAATAAATGGTGATAAATCACTTACTAGAGGAAAAAAATGGTTTGGAAAATGCCACAAAAGTAGTTTTTAATTGTTAACGTATTAAAAAGTGGTTGTAAATGCCTGTGTTTGTGTTGACTTAATGATAGATTTGGCTGAAAACAATTTTCAAAACAATTTTCTCTGTTTTGATATACTAACCTTTGAACTTTGAGGTTTTATGAACATCTGCATAAAAAAAACACATGAAATATAAGAAAATACTTGATTTTCACTGGGAAAAGGAGGATGATATTGTAATAAATGGTGATAAAAAAATCTGTGGAAATTGCCACAAAAGTAGTTTTTAAGGGTTATCGTATTAAAAAGTGGTTGTAAATGCCTGTTTTTGTGTTGAATTAATGATCGATTTAGCTGAAAAACATTTTTTAACAGTGTTCTCTGTTTTGATATAATAACCTTTGCATAAAAAGGAAATGAAATATAAGAATATACTTGATTTTCACTGAAAAAAAGAGGATAATATTGAAATAAATGTTGATAAATCACTTAGTACAGAGAAAAAAATGTTAGGAAATTGCCACAAAAGTAGTTTTTATTATATATATATATATATATATATATATATATATATATATATATATATATGTATTTATTATATTTATGAGTTAACATATTAAAAAGTTGCTCATTTCAGCAAGAAAAAGCATTCTTTTCTAAAGATGTGTAAACAGATTATATTTAGGTCTGTATTTGCAGTAGTAATAGTGTCTATTTCCTAAACACACACTTGTGGAGCCCCTGGGTCCAGGGTGTGTGAGGTGAATGTAGGGGCAGATGAGCAGAAGGCAGAGTGAGTCAGCGAGCGAAGGTTTGACACAATAGACGTTTCCAAAAGAGAAAGTTGGGGTTCACAAAGAGAGAATGAAACGAAGGAGCAAAACGGCTGCCTGGACACAGAGGAGGAGGAGGAGGTGGGGGGGTGGAGGAGGGGGTGCGTAGGCTAAAAGCGAGGGTAAACTCCCACATTCATACACACACACACATACACAACAAGAGAACCCCCGCTCCATTGAAAAGACCATCTGTGGCTTCAAATGGATGAGTGTTGTGTGTGTTCAAAAACATTTTGGGTTTTTTTTTTTTTTTATTCTCGAGGCTGTCGAGCGGGCGGAGCAGCGAGGGGACGAGACGAGGAGTGGGAGGCGGGCGTGAAAAGTCCTGCTCCTGCACCCTATCAGTTTCATTAAAAAAAAAAGAAAAAAAGAAAAGAAAAGAAAAGAAGACCGTAAACAAATAAATGAGAGATACAGACTGGTGTGAGCCAGCGAGGGCCCCCTCTTTTTCGGGGGCCGACTACACAAACTGAATTACACGGGGCGAGCTGGACAGACACAGCGATTTCGGAGACAAAAAACGCTGAAATCTGGCATTAGCATCGCACAACTGGGACGGACGTTTAGGGCCAGTTTAGGAAATCCACCATGTCCCACTCGGTGGAAAAACACACGGTCAATGCTTTTAGTGGCAAATTAGGCCAAAATCATTCGCAGACGTTATTTAGGGTTGGAAATTTCCACGGTATGATTAAAAAGTCACAATTAAAATGACTCCAAAAGGAATGGAAATTGATTATTTTTGCTTGAACAAATGCTTTATTGTGAGCAAAACTTTAGAATCATTATAGTTAAAGTGCGTAAAAAAAAAAAAAAAAAAAATTACAAAATTTCACAGTTTCGGTCCAAAAAATACAAGAAAATAGACTTTTTGTACCAAAGAGAATGATTTTATCAAACTGGAAAATTAGGAAACCAAATTGTTTGTCAATTAAAAAAAAAGCCATTTGGAGTTTTTGGAGTGATTTGCTGATATGATTGGATGTATTGCATTGAATATTTGCAGACAATAAATATTATTTAAAGCCTTTTTTCCTTTTTACAGGTCAAACATATGACTAATTTAGCTGCATAAATACTACAAAGTGCATCTCCTACCTGTGTTATGTGCTGCTATAGAACATATATTAATGTCATTTTGTGTTAGTTGTGGTTGTCTTCTTTTTTTTGTTGCATTGCTGCTATTGATGTATCAATAGAGATGCAAATAATAAAAACAGAAAGCTGCATATCTACTAGTGAAAGAAAGAAGAAGAGGAGAAAAAGGAGCAGGATCTTCAAGAAAATCATCTCTTTTTAGAAATAAATCAATAAAAAATTAAAGAAAATAAAAAAACAATCATATCCCTTCCTTGTTTTTTTTTATTTTTTTTTTATAAAAGCTGATGTGTAAAAACGTAATAACCAATATTAATACAATACATATGCATCATTATAATGACACTTAATGTAAATGCTTCTTAAACTCAGTCATGTTTTTGTTTTGTTTTTTTTTTGTTTTTTTTTTATCTTTCCTTTATAGAAAAATAGCTGAAAAAACATACCTCTTATCATGGTTTTATAGAAATTTAAATTTTCCTCAGGCATGTTTTGCATATTATACATCTTAATCATGTTTTCTGATGAATCTAATGCGATAAACATAATGAAATGCTCTGAATGCTTCTGTGCGTCGTGCTTTATATCAGATATTTTCAAAAACATCCTTCAGAAACACTGATCTAAACTTGTTTTTTGTTTGCCCTCCCGCCATCCCCCCCCTCCCCCCTCCCCCCCTCCCCCCTCCCTCCCCTCCCTGTTGTTGTCTCCCTCTCTCCAGATTGAGTGCCTCCAATTCATTTCCACCCCCCTCCGTGTCAATTAATTAAGTGCACGCTTTTCTTTAGCCGTGCACACCAATTAGCATGAGATAAATATGCATTAGTTGAATTATCTTGTCTTGTCATTTACCCCCCCCCTCCCTGCACCCCTGTTCGGATGTTAACGGTAATTTGCATCATGAGTATTTTTTAAATGCGTGTTAATTAGGCCCAGGTATTAGGTTCTACCTTGATGCGGGACCCGAGGAACGTGTTTAAGTGCTTTTTACAGCCAATGGCAACCTGACACATTTTAATTAAAGGGTATAAATGAGTTTGTGGAGAGGCATTTGGATATTAAATAAGTATACGGCGAAGACTTCATTCTTAAAATATGTACTGAATGCGGAAACATCATTTTCTGCAACACTGAATGCTTGTTTTTGTGTTCAGTTAATGATATATTTTGATTAAAACACTTTATTTTTCTTCAGTTTTCTCTGTTTTCATTTGATTTACTCTGAGAATTGATGAACATCTACATAATTAATCAGTTAAATATAAGAAAATACCTGATTTTCACTGAAAAATGTAAAATGCGGATGGTAATATTATAATAAATGATGATTTAAATGGGAGAAAAAAATCATTTGGAAATTGCCTTAACACTAATTCTAGATCTTTAATGGGAAATATCTTTAAAAAGTTTAATTTGTTGCACACTTCACAAAGAAAATGTACTTTTTCTAAAGATTTATTATCAACAGATAATACACAAGTTGGAATTATGTTGTTTCCTGAAACTTTTCTGTTTTTATTTCTATTTATACGCATCAGTAGCCACCGTTGAGTCCCTGTTAAACTTTATCTATCAATAATAAATCATATTGTCACAAACATTTCATGAAAAGAAGTAAAAATAATGTATTCCAACTTTACTGACAACAGTGTATGATAATAAATGGAGGCTAATCACTACGATAGGTTAAATGTGGAGACAAATTCATGTGGAAATCGCCACTAAAAGCTACTTCTAGGTCTTTAAGGGTTAATTTGTTGCACATTTCAAAAAGAAAATGCACTTTTTCTAAATATTTACTATTAACAGATTATACACAAGTTGGAATTGTGTCATTTCCTGACACATTCCTCTTTTTAATTTCTATTTATACACATAAGTAACTACCTCTGAGTCCCAGTTACACTTTATCTATCAATAATAAATCATATTGTGAAAAATATTTCATGAAAAGAAGTAAAAATAATGTATTCCAACTTTATTGGCAATGGTGTATGATAATAAATGCAGACTAATCACTAAGATGAGTTAAATGTAGAGACAAATTCATGTGGAAATCACCACTAAAAGCTACTTCTGGGTCTTTAAGGATTAATTTGTTGCACATTTCACCAAGAAAATGCACTTTTTCTAAATATTTATTTTTAACAGATTATACATTGTTGCCAATAAAGTTGGAATAATTTTGTTTCCTGAATCATTCTTTTTTTCCCCCTATTTATTCACATCAGTAACCACCTTTGAGTCCCACTTACACTTTATCTATTAATAATAAATCATATTGTCACAAACATTTCATGAAAAGAGGTAAAAATAATATATTCCAACTTTATTGACAACAGTGTATGATAGCCAATGGAGACTAATCACTAAAATGAGTTAAATGTAGAGACAAATTCATGTGGAAATCACCACTAAAAGCTACCTCTAGGTCTTTAAGGGTTAATTTGTTGCACATTTCACCAAGGGAAAAGTACTTTTTCAAAAGATTTATTAAAAGATTTTATTGGTGTCCCTATTTCTAGTCTCTATTTCCTAAACACACACTTGTACAGACCCTCTTTTTTTTGAAAAACATTAATAATGAATTATCATTATAAATTACAAGCAGTAGTAGATATGATATATTATTATAATAAAGGAGTGTAAAGGTTTTTTTTGTTTTTTTTTGACAATGTTCCAAGAATTTGAGGTTTTCGGTTATGGATTTAAAAGCATAAAAGCAGGATAATAGTGTCTTCATGTAGAGCTAAAAAATGGCATTCCATCCTCTAACATGATGCCAGTAGCCTTCTCCAAACTTCCTGCAAGATAATCAAATAATGGGTCCAGAAGTCGATTTTCTCTAATAGGCGTCGGGGCAATTCCAACGATAGACTTCATAGCATTACATCACTCACAGAGCACTCTGACAAGCCATTTACTGACAATGAATTACCTCACTGGCCATAAAAACTAAACTAATGTGAAATATCACATATTTTAATCAACTTGGAGAAGGGGAAAAAACTATTGCTCTTTTCAAATATTTGGACCAAGGCCGGACGTTTTGGTGGGAAGCCTTAATTAAATTAACACAGGGAGCCATATTTGATTTGTACCATTAAAAACTCTGGGTTTTATGGCGTAATTCCTAAAAAGTATCACAAGAGGTTAACGACTTGTAGAAAAGGAGTGTGCAGGTTTTTTAATTACGCCTGGACAGTGTTTTATTGTCCAAAACTAAATCCAGTAAAGTGATTTTTCAACAGGTTCTCAGAGTGCTGCTCGGCATTAAATCACACAAAGAGCTTCATCTACGGGAGACGCCGCCGCTTCATTTAGTGTTTCTGCAAAAGTAAGTGAGAGGAAGAAGAAGAAGAAGAGGAAGAGGAAGAGGAAGGTGGGTAGGGTGTGCAATACATCTTTGCGTAAAATACAGTACGCAGAGTCGAACTGGAAACTTACTCTTAAAGAAATCAATCGTCCAGTGAGAAAAGACTTTAGAAAAATGAAACATTATCTATAGGAGTATGTAAATTATATTATAATTCAATTTGGAAACAGAATAAATACAATGTTAACCAATTTCACAACCTTTTCCCTATTGTTTAAAGTATTCCGCTTCAAACTTTCCTAAATAACTCCAACTAAATTCATTAAACTTACGATTAATTGATTGAATTTGGCATTTTTTGGCGAGTTTCATCATCAAAATGTATTATTAGGAGTGTTGTGAAGATGGATTTAGAGCATTTAGGACTAAAATATAACAAAACTATAATAACAAATATAATTTAATTTAACACAGAGATAAATATCATTGCAAACATTTTTACTTTGAAATGAGGGTTAATTATGTTTGTCGTCTGTGCTTACAAAATGTTTCAGAGTATGTTTTATATCGTCTACCTTGACATTTTTGCAATAATTCCTACATTCTGACCATAAATACTAATGTTTAATCCACATGTAACTGTCTGGTTTATTCAACTCTCATTCAGGAAGAAAAATTAGACTTAAATTTGAAGTGATTTGCCATTTTTTTTATGATAATTGCTGATAAAAACAGTCCAGTTTATTGTGATTTTTGACATGCAAACAAGGGATTATTTGCTTATTTTCTAGTATAAGATAAATAAAAAAACGTAAGAGAAAGAAAAACTATGTGGGTCAAAACACGGTATTCGAAATCTCTCTGACGGGACATTTTTGAGACAATTTGACAGATTAGTGTTGCTAGATGACCCACATTTTTACTTTTAAATTCATTTTTGCTTTAGTTGAACCATCAGGGAACATCCAAAACAAGGAGCTATTTAATATTGAAATAATTGTTGTAATAGCAATCAATTAAAGTTCGCTGTCTGATGGGACATTACTGTGTTTTGACCTATATAAAGTCTTGCAAATTTTTATTAAAATCAATGGGAATCAGTAGTTCTACAAGGTCTAGGTGTGACTTACTATGACTTATTATTTTTCTCTTTAGCCTGTACCTCATTACCAGTCCATACACATATAAAATAAAAGGAAAATACCAGTTGCTGTTTTCTTTCTTTTCGACAATTAAAGGAAAACACGAGTAATTTAGTGACATGTTTCATTAATAAACAACTCTACATTAGACTCTGGGCTGATCTGACGTCTCTTAATGCAAGACACAGGAGCTCATTAAAGGCCTTCCATTAGGTTTCATTGGCTTTACTCATAAAGAGAAAAGAGACAGGTTGACTTTCTATGAAGTCAAATAAGAAGCTGAGGACCCCCTCACATACTGGGGCTGCTACGCTGAGCACTAAATTCTCTCCCCATAACAAAGCCTGAATGGCTGAGAAAGAAACTGCCGAGTAGCGTCAATGCGCGTCTATTCGACCTCGTTTGTTGACCCCTCGGAGCACTCGGTCCGAGCTGACCTACTCAGATGAGAGGACCCCCCACCCTCTCTCACACTCTCTCTTTCCTCTCTCTATCAATTATCATTTGTCCAGACTGAGCATGCATCATCTGCCTCAACTTTGGGCGACACACTCACTCAAAATGCTAATTTCCAACTGCGCCATTTTTCTTGATGAGCTACTTGTCAGTGTGTTTGTGAACAGGAGTGGATGCATGTGTGTGTGTGTGTGTGTGTGTATGTTGGGAAAGCAGGAGGTCTGAAAGAAAAACTGCTCGTCAGCATTATCAGCTTTCAGAGGCCATTTAGTACCATGTGGAAAACGAACGACACCCCTGATGACAAAGAGTTAAAGAAGTGATATTTTTCTTTTTTTAAATTAAACATTTCCCTGTGGTCTACATAAACTGGAAATGCTAAGTTTGGGTCTGAATTCTTCATTAATTCAACTCCACAGGTTCATCTTCAACCTTATTTTTGACTAAAGACACCAGAAAGGCTATTTTGAGTGCTGGCCCTTTAAATGCATATGACCCCGCCCCCTCCAGGTTTTTGACCGTGGTGCTCTGAGCGACTTGTGTTCATTAATACAACCAAAAACTGAACATTTTAGACAATCGGCTCAAAGTTTGGACATATTTTCAGTTTTTACTACAACCGCTGCTGCTGACAAACAATTATGTCGTATTCAGAGAAATGTTGACCTTATATGTGCAAATGTCGTGATGTAACTAGTTATATAGACGTAACAAATTAAGAAGTTGTAGAAATCCAGTCGATTTTTGCCGGAATGAATATAAAGATAGCTTTGCAGCACCTGGAGGGTTCAAATTCAAACCTTATGAACTATTACAGTCCCCAAATACACAAATAAATGAAACAAAGACTAATAAAAGTGAGTTTAGCTAAATATGACCCCTTTAACTGAACATAAAAACAAGTATCTCCATCCACTGTCATTGATCCAACTCCATGGGATTTATTGGTGAATCAATGTTGTAGAAGATGACGGTGTTTCTATGGTAACTACGGAGCCTCTGAACATCCAAATGGGTTATATCTGATGTAACAAATAAAGCAGGAATTAAAACGGTTGTGGAAATCCACTCCATTTTTGCAGGAATGAATATAAAGATAGCTTTGCAGCACCTGGAGGGTTCAAATTCAAACTTTATGAACTATTACGGTCCCCAAATACACAAATAAATGAACCAAAGATTAATAAAAGTGGGTTTAGCCAAATATGACCCCTTTAAAAGTGCTCGGAAAATGACATTAAAACGATCTAAAACAGCAAAGTTAAAGTTTTGACCTTATATGTGCAAATGTCGTGACGTTTGTTTATTTATTTTGCATATAACATTAAAACCAAACAACAAAAGGATTTAAACAGAAAGAAAGTCAAACATTCAAAAAGGAGCGGGGTGAAGTTTAATTTATAATCTCCCACCCCCGTACCACATCTGCCAAATCCCATAAATCACTCAAAAATCCCACATATAACAGCAACTAGTTATAGATGTAACTACAAGTAACTAGTTATAGATGTAACAAATTAAGCAGGAATTAAAACAGGTTGTAGAAATCCAGTCGATTTTTGCCGGAATGAATATAAAGATAGCTTTGCAGCACCTGGAGGGTTCAAATTCAAACTTTACGAACACAAATACACAAATAAATGAACCAAAGACTAATAAAAATGGGTTTATCAAAATATGACCCCTTTAAAAGTGCTCGGAAAATGACATTAAAATGATCTAAAAACAGCAAAGCCGAAGTCTTGACCTTATATGTGCGCATGTTGTGATGCTTGTATCTTTATTTATAGAACATTAAAACCAAACAACAAAAGGATTTAAATAATAAGAAAGTCAAACATTCGAAAGGAATGAAGATGAAGATGAGGATGAAGTTTAATTTATAATCTCCCCACCCTCCGTACCCCATCTGTCAAATCCCATAAGTAACTCAAAAATCCTACACATAACAGTAACTCGTTATAGACGTAACAAATTCAGCAGGAATTAAAACAGGCTGTAGAAATCCAAAATGGAGGTAGTTTTGCAGCACCTGGAGGGTTCAAATTCAAACTTTTTGAACTATTACGGCCCCCAAATACACAAAAAAATGTACTTAAGACTAATAAAAGTGGGTTTAACAAAATAAGACCCCTTTAAAGCTAAAATGATCAAATTTACAGCGTTTTTGTGTAAAAAAAAAAAAAAAAAAAAAAAAAAGCGGTTTCGCACACTTTTTGTCAAACATATGGATGTGTTTTACCTCTAATTCATCTATTCACACACATCAGCGCCCAACGCCACTTCCACTGCCAACCCTGCCCGATCTGTGTCACCTAAATCTGTTTCTTCTACTCGAAAGCAGGAGGCGTTGGGTGGACAGCGCAGAGGGGATGGGTCAGTTCAAGTGTGTGTGTGTGTGTTCGCTTATGTGTGAAAGGCTGAAAGAGGGGTGTCTGATGGAAGCTGAATGCCACCACCCAGTAGGCCGTGAAATCAGAAACCCCTGCCAACAAGACAGCCACCCGCACTCCAGCCGTCGCTCTGGGTGTCTGTCTGTGTGTGTGTGTGTGTGTGTGTGTGTGTGTGTGTGTGTGTGTGTGTGGTAGGGCTCCTCTAGGGAAAGGGCAATCATGCGAGGTATCACCCAGCTCCTCTTCCTCCTCCTCCTCCTCCTATCTCCTGTCGATCCCTCCTCTTCATGTACACCCTCCATGTACAGCTGAATTATACAACACACATTTACTGCAGATAACACACTCACTTAACGGAATATTCACATTCAAGTCCCACCCTTAGGCCATAGAAAAACATGAGAAAAAGTGGCGCTCATCTACAGTCGTGGAAAAAATTATTAGACCATCCCCTTGTTTTCTTCAGTTTCTTGTTCATTTTAATGCCTGGTACAACTAAAGGTACATTTGTTTGGACAAATAGAACGATAACAACAAAAATAGCTCACAAGAGTTTAATTTCAGAGCTGATAGATATCTATCCATTTTCCATGTTTTTTTTTTTTAATAATAACCAAAATCGCTTTAGTTCTTACATCAATAGCTATGGCATTTAGTGCTTTTAGGCATTCCATGTTTTCTTTTGTGTCTGTTTTAGTCACATGACACACACAGGAGTTAGTACTTGATTGCATAACCATTGTTTTTGATGACTTTTGATGGTGTAATAATTGTTTCCACGACTGTAAATGAACAGAAAAGTCTTATATCTGCCCCTGACACCCAGAAAAGAAACAATTTCTGCTTCTTTTTTTTTGTATTAACCCATAAAGACCCAGTGCTACTTTTATGTCAGTTCCCAATTGCTTTTTTCTCTATTTTTAACCTTTCTCAAGTGATTTATTACCATTTATTGCAATATTATGCTCTGTATTTTCTCATTTTTTAGTGAAAATCACCTATTTCCCCGTATTTATTGTACTGATCACATAGATGTCCATAAAAGCTTAGATTGCAGTTGAGGGTTATTATATTAGAAACAAACAAAACTGAAGCAAAAGTGACTTTTTCGGTAAAAT